>NW_010186454.1:17634-53882 GCF_000695765.1 Mesitornis unicolor | reverse complement strand
GAAAGAGTTTGTTAAAATCAAAAGTAAGCAAAAAAAATCAAGAATGTGTTACGAATTTCTTTATGACAGATATGAGTCAGAGAATGACATTCTGTCAAAAATAGCAATGCTTCAGTGTATCCTGTATATCCAGTGTATCCTGTTAATATGTTTTCAGTAGTATTTTGAAAAAGAAGGCACTATTCCAGCACAGCTGTTAAAAATATTTATTTTTCAGTTATGGAAATTTTTATTGAAACTGGAGGGCAGGGTTTTTTTCCAAATGTGAGGCTTTACAATATATAGATATATTTTAAAATTGAATTTTGAGTAACTTTGTATACACCATCTTGTTAGGCACATATCCTTTAAAAGAAGGGTTCTCAATCATAATGATAACTATAACCTGATCCACAAGCTAGTATCATATTCCTGTGTTTTTAATTTCATCACTGCCACCACAGGGTAAGCTAAAAAGATAAATGCAAAATGCTGGCATTACTTGGGTGTACAGCCTCAGCTGAGCATCCAGTGAAGATGTGGCCAGTTGAGGGGGTGAGGGGAGTACCCAGCTCTCCTCAGCACCTCATGAAAGGACTCGGCTGCTCTCCCTAGCGAGCAGCTGTCCTTCGAGGGACTGGGAGATCACGGTGTCACCAGCGGGTGAGTGAGGGCATTTGCCCTGCACGTGGGGTTTCACTAACAACAAGAGTTGGGGCAGCAGTTTGCCCCAGAACATGAAAGCAAAGCTGTGATTTATTATTTCAAAACCCACTTCCTCAGCTGTTCCTGAGATGGCTTTAAAGGCAATGTCAGCCTTTTCTCCCCTTGGTAACTCAGCTTCTTTCTCTGAACTCAGTGGTCCTTGATTACTTCTGAGAACAAACTGCCATGCTGTTGCTAGTCATAATACCAGTATTATGTTGTTCCTTCTGTACACACACTTGCAAAGCTGTAGAATTGCAATCCTGTTCAGATTAAGGCGGTTAATTCCTCTTTGAGCAGTATGTTAGAATCTCTAAATATTAGGAGTGCTTTTCTGAATGCCAGAAGACAAGAGGAAGAGTTGAGAAGGAGACCCACATCAAGAATAGGGCTGCAATTTTTATTTGTGTGAGATACCCAAATTTAAACCTGCCTCTTGGACTACCAGCTTGTGTTTGGGCACTCCCTGGTCCATAAAACAGCTAAAAATATGGGAAGCTCAAAAGGAGCTTAAAGCTGCTTATTTCACCCTTGACTTTTGTTTTGTGCTGCCTAAAGCACAACCTTGTCACTGCCCCTCATGCTGAGAAGCGCAGTCAGTCGTGCCTGGGGATTTCAATGAAGACAGGATTTGTTGGCAGAATCTGTCTCGAGCAACACTCTCTTGCAAAGAAAAATGGTACCTGAAGTGACTGCACACCTGCTGATAACATACTCAGCAGTTTGAACAGAGTATCTCCAATTTATCCTTCTGGAAAACAGACAACATGTCTAAGTTTGCAGCAGCATGTATACAATGATTTAATACAGTGGAGTTATACCCTGAAAATCATGGTTTCCAATGGAAACTCTGACAGGCCATCAAGTTCAATGGTACATATAAGCATTCCTACAATTAAGTTATCAACCAAAACCTACAATACAGTACCGTAACAGTCTCTACATTTTCATATTAATGTACAGAGCTAGCTTCCACTAAAGGTGACAGTAATTAGGTATTTAAAACCCACGGAAAACTAGAGAAATATGCACTGAAAAATTTCAAAGACATAACCAATGTCCTTTTCATTGCAGCAAATACAAAAATGTGGCAGAACCTGCTGTGAAGTCACAAACTGCAATCACAGACAAGGAGCAATTAGGGCAGAAAGGAAAACTGAGTTTTGCTATTGATACTTGGCTATTTAAAAAAATGTGCTGGCAGTTAAATGTTGTATATGCTGAGCAAAAGACTCAGTAAAGCCTTTTTCTTTTAACATGAAAATACCAGTATGACACAGCCAGAAGATTAAAATTCCACGTGCTGAAATTAAAATACCTATACCCTCTGATCTGTTCTAAATTATTGAGTCCAATACTAATAAATATGCAAATAAAGTATCTATAAACTATTTTGTGAATCTTAAAGGGAAACCTTTGGGTTGAATTCTCTAGTTTGGTGTATATCCAGAAAATTGACGGGATTTTCCCATGTCTACAGTAGAATAATTTTAAAATAATCTAGTAGTTTCTCATGGTCTGTTTGATATTATATTACATGCACATTCATTTCTAGAAGTATGGAGGAAGAGTACTAACAGCAGGACTGCTGAATTCATAACCCCTTAAACCAGAATATGAGTCATCTGTACAAGCTGATGGGAGTTCTTTGGTGACGGTACCTGCTGTAATTTGGGGTTCAGGACAGGATGGGAGGGACGTGTCAGCCCAGTGCCACTTAATTCACTTTGAAAGTGGATGCAACTTAATAGGTTCTTGTGGAGCTCTGTAATTTCAGTGGCCACAGCAGAATCAGGCTTGGACAAGACAGCCAGAATCCACTGAAACCAATGAAGACTCCACTGAGTGTCAGATCTAGTCCAAGGAGGGTATCTCTATACAAATTAGCCAGGGGTAGGTGATGAGAGTTTGTGGACCCGCAGAGGCAAAAGAACTCTCTGCCCATGCCTACCTATGCAGATCCAATTGAAAAGCAGTGCTTTTTGTTGGTTTGGATGTATAAACTGCCAAATGGCATTAGCAGGTCCAAATCCTCTACCTACTCTTTTCCACTACTTCTCTTTCTTTAAAAGGAAATTGTTTAAATGAGGGCAAATGTTGACTGAATGTAATTTGTATTGTGTATTTTTAAGCATTCTTTCCTGAAAAGCTTTTGAGCAACATTTTGTTTTTCTCTCTTATACACAGATATAATTTAATTATTGTGTGAAGTTTTGCTAAACATCATTGTTAAACATGACTTTTAGTATCCACATGGAATGGGAAACTGCTAGAAGAAAAGTTAACCTGTGAGTGATTCAAGTACTTTGGCTTCTTTGCTTGGCCTGGTATCTGATTTGATTTTCTCCTGCTATTTGTTTCCTAGTGGAATGGAGCTCTTCAGAAGACTTTTCTCCTTTGGTTGGTGAAATAATTATGGATAATCTTCAGTCTTTGAGGTGCACCATCACGGGTCTCAGAACAGTAAGTGCCAAATGACTCGTTTAGATCTGGATGCCCCCTGCCGCCCCAGTGCTACAAAGACACCGATAATTTGCATCCATGCCTGTTGGTAATATCTGTAGCGTGCCCTTCTTCTAGCAACACGTTCCAGTCATTAAGCATAATATATCTGGTATCCATAAAGAGATAGCATGAACTGTTTTATAAGTTGTGATGCTTAGGGGAGCTCAGAAAAGGCTGGGATGAAAGCTGCTATTTTCTGGATCACAGGATAATCTTACTGCAGATCAAAGGCTCGTGAAAGATCTAGTCCTGACTGACAACAAATAGCTAAAATAACAGTTCGTTCTCTTCTGCTTCTTCCAGGAACACACGCGTTGATGGCAATCATTTTCACTTTTGTTATTTGTTTTTATAGAAATGTTTTACACTGACAAGAACTGGGACAGAGATGGAGAAAACTGATGAATGTTCATATGGATTCTTAAGCAGAATAATTCTGACCTTGTGTCTGAAAGTCTTTTCGTACAGGGTATTCAGAACCATTTGTGCAAGGAAATACTTGATGAAAATAAAGCTTGCTCAAAATGCAACTTTTTCCACTGGAAACATCATCAGAGGGGCCCAATCCAGCATCCACTGAGCTGGGGCCTTTCCACTGAATTCACTGCACACTGAGTCAGGCCTACAAAGTTACCACAGGGGAGGCATGCATGTGACTGTTGGCCAGTGCCCCAAAACATGGGCTCTCAAAATGAGGGAATTAACATTAAAGAGTAAGCAATGGGCACAATATAAAACTGAATACATAGAATAGAAAAACTATTGGTTTTTAATTAGATTTGAACCACGCTGTCTTCCAGGGACCTGAGCCACCATATGAATTTACACTGTTTCTCATTTTCTAACAACAAAATAGAGTGACAGTCAGTGGCAGCTAAATGAAGCTTCTTCCATTGCTGTGCTGGTAGAGAGACTCTGTTAAATACAACAGGAAAAAGGGGAGTCCCTATTCCTGAAGTCTGATTGTAAGAGTTCCCAGGGTTTGGCTTTGGTAGAAGAGACTGCAGTTTGTCAGTAGGAACTGGTGTGTTGTGTTAACCCTCAGCAGATCACCTTTCCTGAAATCTCTGTACTGTTTCAGTCTGTCATGCTGCACCAGTTGATGCCACTGAAAGCTGTTTAAGTTTTCCAAAGAAGACATCTTTGGAAAGGTTTGCTTTCCAGTTATTGCAGCCAAGATTTTGAGTCAAGTGATAGGTTTGATTCCAGTTGTTTCATTTGCAGGGCCAGACGTATTATGTACGTGTTTCAGCATATAACATGAGAGGATGGGGACCTCCACGCAAATCTACTCCTGCATATGCTTCTCCTTCAAGTAGGTTGAGTTTGCTCTCCTAGTTTGATTAGTGATGTTGCTTTGTAAGAATTTCTCCCTCTCCAAAGAACAGAAAAAGACAAATATTCTGGAGTTCATTATTTAATGGTCATGTCATCTAGGAGTGAAATCAATCAATCAATCAATCAATCAATCTCCTTCCACGCCCAAAAAATAGGCAAAATAATCATATATGTATATTTATTCATCTTATCTTTTGTTCTTCTCCAGTCCTTTAACAGAACATTGTTACCTAGTCACTAACACTTAAGAAAAATGTGAAATATTTTGACCTTCATTTCTCTTAATAGAGTTCTGCTCATTTATCAGTACATGATTGGATCAAAACCCGAATCTGAACTGCTAGAACCAAAACACTTACATGTATCATACATAATTTTGCATTCTGCCTTGTAGCATTGTAGATCACTGGACCATTCTTACAGCATCCTGTATGTAAAAAACTCTGGTGTGGACATGCATGTTGATAGCATCATAAGCATTAAAATGTTCCAGACATGTTCCAAAGCCTTTCTTCCTTTTCAAACACGTAACAGGTTTGCTCAGACTCCATTAGGACTATGATTTTTCATTTGTAATCCTTAATCTATTATAATCACACTGTATTGTTAGTTGCTTTTCCAGACTTGATGTTCACTGCCAAACTACCTCAGCATATTACAGCTTCATTGATTAATGCAGTAAAATGGAACTTTTCATTTTATTGCATTAGCACTTGTTTTTATTAGGCTAATGTAACAGCTTAATAACCTTGCATGCTAATGTGAGAAAATAAAGCAAGCTCTACCTGCTCTCAGTAGTTGTAATGGAGAGGATTGGATAAATGAGGCTCTTGCAGTACTGTTGTCCTATTTTGCTTCAAAATAGAGAAGCATCAAACCCTAATTGTAAATTCTTCCGTTATTTAATACTAAGATCAGAATTTTAACTTGAGAGACAAGATGCTATTTACCACTGCAGTTACTGGGGGCAGAACATCTTTACCCAAGTGACTGCCTTCACCACTGGTTTTGAAAACTAGCAGATTTGTGCTTGGCAAGAAGGCAGCAACCTGAAATTATACCAGTCTTGCATAACAAAATATGGCCCTAAGCTAAAAATTAAATGTGAATACATTAATACTCTACAAAGTTGTCTGTAATGGCAGCCACAAGAATATGCAAGGGAAATGAAAGCTTCAGGGCTTAATCCTGATCTATTCCAATCCCAGAGCCTCAAAGGTTAGTGATATCCGTGGAGATGCATCTATGTAGCAGTGAACGCTTGCCACTGGATGCACGGATAACCACTCTGCAGCTGTTACAACTGCCCACAGGCTATTGGGATAGCAAATGTCTTCTCTTTCCACCCTTTCATGGGGCTTACTCTAGCTGCTATACTAAATGGCAGCAAATACATATTTATATCCCTGGCATAGTGAGCCCATTGGAAGGAATGCTTGACTCCAAGCTTGCGCTAGAAACTAGATCTGTATATTTAGCGAGTGAGCAAACTGTTGGTGGCTGTGAATAAGTACAAGGCCTCTATGTCAGCAAGAGGGAAGCGTGTCTCTCTTGTAGACAGATCTCTTAATACCATGATCCACCATTACTTTGAGTCAAGAAACTGGTGCAATACCTTTTTCTCATTATAATGAAAGTATGAAAATAGTCATGCCTGGACTTAAAAAGCCCCTCTCTGACACACAGTTTCACGGTCCTATTTGTGATGAGATTGTCTGTTTTTTAAAATCAAGATTGAGATTGAAGCTAGCAGCAAATGAGTGAAAACAAAATCTTTTGTAAGTTGAAGGTATGTGGGACAGAAACCGCAGCATCTTGCCTCACGAGTGCAGTGCTGAGCAGACCGTGGACTCTCAGACAGGAATTAACAGCGTTTGTTCAGGCCTCTGCTGGGAGCAGATTTTCAGAAGTGAATTTTACTCAGAGCATGTTTCTCTTGCTACAGAGACAGCTCTGGATGTAGGAAGATGCTTGTACTCTGCTTTGCAGTTGCTTTCCTATGTAACTGTAGGAGTCATTTGGCCTCCTGGTATCTCAACAAAATGCAGCAGGAGCAGCAGTGTGATCGTAGCGAGGTACTGAGCGTGTCTGTATGGTACAGGCTGCGAGCAGCTCTGACACTACAGAAACAGAAGCCATTTATGTACTGAAGAGAAATAGCCGTGTCTAGTCAGTCACTACAGGAGCTTCTAGGAGCTGATTGTGAGCTCTTTGTTAATAATCATTATGATTAATTACTTAGCTGGCACAAGGCAAAGGAAACTTATTGTACAAGTAACAACAGCAGACTTAACAACTGTCATTTTTTCCTGCGTACCCAGATTTAAAACTCCTCTAAAGCCAAGAAATATCAGAGGCATGCAAATATTTTAAAACCTTCTCCTGCTCCTTTGTGTTTCATTTCTGTTTATTTCCTTTGTTCAATAGACTGGAAAGACTGCACTGGAAGAGAACCTCGGCACAGGGGACACACTGAGGCCCTGGAACGTCTCCTTCAGCAGGTTCGAGCAGCTCATCAGCATTATAATTGCCGAGGTAAGGATAAATATCTGTGTGGTAGGGCACCAGCTGAAGCCTCTGTGGCGCCTGTAATTTTAGCAGTTTTCTAACTAGGTCATACCTTCTCATTCATCAGGAAAAGAAAGATATTAATATTGGCCCATCTGGAATCACTTTAGCACACTATCTTGCTCTTAACCCTTGAAATTAGTTGGATGAAAACATCTGAAAGCTAGAATGCACACAAACACAGACACATCCTTTCTCTCTCTGTACCCTACAGACCTATTGATAAGTTTTCTCCTACAAATTAGTTTCATAGAGGATTCCACTAAAATATTTCAAGGATGTCTCTTTATTTTTTCATACAGTGAAATAGTTTAGAGAGTTAACAACTGTTTTGGATCAAAAGAGGGGACTTGGCTGCCTCCAAATGGAAGACACTAAGTACTCTAGTGGATGTGATTCCAATCTATAATGAAAAATACTTGCACAATACAGTGGGAAGATAACAGTGCTACATTTTCAAATAGAATGGATTGAAACTAGAAGAGAGTTCAAATCTCAGCCAGCTCTTTGCTCTTCATTCATGAGAAACAGACTGTGCCTTTAATAGCTCAAGAGCCAAAGCAACAGCTTGGCATTCTTTTTAAAGCATATATAAAAACTCCTGTGCTATACGGGTCGTTGAAAAGTACTATTTATTTTCTTAAAATAAACTTCTAACTGGAATAATGCTTCATTGCAAAGGAACTTAGTTTAAACCGAAAAGTTGAACTACTGCGAAGTTTTCATTTTTCTTCACCTAGTATGACTGTTATGTCAAGATGCATCAATTGATTTAAAATCACAGAAATACTTAGGGCTAAAATCATCCGGCTGAAATGGAAAGATGTGGCTGTTTTTCTTTACGTGCAAATGTATCACTATCACGATGATCCACAGTCTGCCACAACCCATTGTAACCATAGCAACTTAAACTATTCAGCTATGTTGCTTGGAAAGGGAAAGGAGATATTGCAATAAAATGTTGGTTTTCTAATTAAAATTCATACAAGCATTACCACTTGCAGGTGGTCTTGGTACTGAAAATACAGACAATGTATTCTATCTCTTACATGGCTCTTTCATGCTATTAATGAAGCCTTTTTCCATAGTACGATTTTTCCTTTCTGCAGTTAGTCCATATCTCATGTCTTTCAGGCCACCTTCCTAGTCAACAGGGAATAAGGGATGGAACATCTGAGAATATTCTTAGTATAAATTGTTTTACTGTCATACTAGTCCAGAACAGAAGCAGTTACCAACAACATGCAGAAAATCCCTTCTTTTGAGACTGACACCAGTGCCTGGTTCTTGTAAAATTCCTCTGCTCCAGAAATTAACCCCAGTCCCAAAGCAAAGCACAGACAACTCTGTTGTTTATTTCTTAACTCCTTTTCCTTAAATAATAAATATCAACAGTATAGAAAATCTGTTTAGCTCGGAACATTTTCTTGCATGTCTGAAAGAGGATGTGGGAGCCTACAAGTGGCAGTACTAGACTGTGGAGTCAGCCTGAGCAACACCCGTGCCTCCAGCCAAAGAAAAATCTCATAATTGCTTGTAATGCTAACATTACACATAGTATATTTTGGATAAATTGGGATTGTAACATAATAGGAGAGCCTTTGGAACTTGCCTTAAATATATGACTGATGTCAATCCCTTGTATTTCAGTACTTTGGTACAGAATCAAGACAATGGGTTTGCAGAAAAATGTAAGAATTATGACATCGCTTTGATTCTGCTATTTATCAACCTCAGTGAAATCGGAGAATTTTGATCAAGGATCCGAGATAAACTACTGTATATGACTGAAAAGCCCAAATAATGGCTTTCACTTCATATAATGCAGAGGCCTGAGCTAGATGCTTAATTAATGTAAATTAGCATGATTTGACTGGCACAGATATGTCAGCATGGATATGCTGTTGTATATAAGGTGAGGACCTGCCCAGGCATTTATCCATTCTTTACCATGCCTCTCTTTACCACACTCTTCTGTGGTTCTACATTAATATTGTAACCTTAGTCTTCCTCATTTGTTTTAGAGATGTCAGTAAATATCCCTGAATCTGCTTACAACCACTGATTTGCTGTGGTGTATAAATGAGAGCAGAACCAAGCTCTGCATCAGTTAAAGCTAGGTGAAGACAGAGACAGGACTCAAACCTGATGTCTTGGCACCCTGGATTTTCACTAAGTGATTCCTTTGTGAGATCTCACACTCATGATGCTCAGGATGGAAAAAACTGAGAGGGTGATCGATCTAAAAGGTCTGACATTTCTTGGATAACAGGCAAAAGTCTCAGAATACAGAGGAGCTGGACAAGCAGGGCTGTGTGCTAGGGCTCCAGCGTGATCTGGGAGGGTTAAATTGCCCAGATTCCACACAGATCTCTTGCCCAAATCCATTCATTCAGGCTTTGCACTGCAGCCTGCCTTTCGCCCTACACTTTGCATTTCAGGGGCTGAAGCAAACAAGCTTACAGAAATACCAGGAAGAATACATTGGAATGTACAGTGAGTTTAAGAGCTTTTGGAATTAGATCAGCTGTTGCTTTTGAACCTGCTCTGTGATATGATGAGATCTCCTAGGGAATTACTTAGGAAGCTTTGCTTTCATATGTTTAATCTTCTGGAAAACCCTGATGATTACAGACAACAGTCATCCATTTGTCTTCATAATACCATGCTACAGACTATCATAACTGAGTTACTACAATTGTATGTCCTGGCAACACTTCAAATGTATTTTTTAAAAGTATTTTTTTCGTCTAGATCATTCTTTGTAAACAATTCTGAATGGATTAAGCAATTGTGTGATGCTTCATTAAGAAAGGAACCCAACTCTTCATTAAAACGCATACCAGATATTTTCTTTCTGAAATTTCACTGAAATATATTTTAGTAGACAAATCAGAGGTGAAATAAAACTGTTCTAATTGTAATTTGATTCAAAAGCAGAGCACATAGTTTTATTGCATTTAACCAAGAGAATGATCTCTGATTCCACGGGACATTTAAAATGTTTAGTTTATAGTTATTTGTGAGAATATACAAAAGCAGGCTTGAGAGCCAAGCCATAGACTGAGAAGTTCAGGTAGGGAATTTAAGAATTTACAGTGTCAGCTGTTGAGCCTCATGTTGTACTCCAAGATACACCACTCAGTAATACACCTGCCATGCCAACACTTTCTTCAACACCTTCAGAGTTCTGTTTTGAAGGACACTGCACCTTGAGGTGAGATAATACAGAATCCAGCATGGTCTCGACCATTGAGGTGTCTGGCCACTCCTTATGTCTGTAACTTCTGCGTTACTGCACATTATGCCAGTGTCAGTTGCCTGCACTGCTAAAAATGTGCAGCTTTGAGTTTGAATTTGTCTGGAAGTTTCCAGCTATTTGATGTATTCTCATGACGTTACATAGTTGGTAAAAATCCTAAACCTCATTTTATGCCCTCCACTAGGATTTCAGTGGGATCTAGCTCAACTTGTCCTAGTTTGCTTCTTTATTCAGGGTCACCCTAAATGATATTTAGCTGTTCCTCAGGCTGGTTGATTTCTGGGGCTGAAAGCTCAGATAATTTTGCACTGAGGTAATGCCATTTACCTCACATCTGCCCCACTTGAGAAGAGGCACCCGCTTGTCTATGGATAGGACAAAGAATTCCAGATTATCTCCCTCCTCAGAGAAATGGCACGGCATAACAGACATTCCTCTAGAGCAGGGACCCCAGATGCATATGAGCAGCCTGAGTATGCAACTTCGTTCTTATTCTTCCACAACCAACTTGTGTTGCTTTTAAGTATCTGCTGTATTTAAGTGAACTGCAAATAAACATTTCTGTATCCTATCTGAGAAGAGAAAGATTGCAAATGTTTTAAATATACCGTTGTAGTTAATTGCCTACTTCAGTCCAGGTCTGAATGCTTTTAATCTAAATCTAATCACTGGAAATTCTCTAGTCTCAACCACTATTTGTTCACTCCTGAGCTCCTATTAAAAGAGCTTACAACTCTATTGCTGTATCACTTATTAATATAAACTTATTTTGTTGTTACTAGTGCTTTTCTATAAAGGTTACTCTATGTTATTTATTAGTTAATTAAATAACAGACAGAGTTCCATTTCCTGTAGATCCAAATTATCCTCTAATCTCAGCTCCATGTTTTTTGGCTTCTAGACACACTATACTGTAAAAAATAAAAGCAAATAGAACTGTCAGAGAGTTTACAGTCTCCATTTAGTTTTTCTTTTTTTACTTTTTTTTTTTTTGCTGTTGGCTTCTGCAAAGCTGTGGACTGAACCCAAACCACTGAATAGCCCAATAACATATATTTTATTTGTAATGTGCCCTCTTATTTTAATGCTGCAGTCTCTGGGTGTTTTATACGGAATTACATTGCTTTGCCTTCAGCAATTCCCTCTTCCATTCTCTCCTTCCTTAATATAGAAGAAAATAAAAATGGCATTATTAGAATGAAATTTATATTCCTAAATTTTTCTTAACCTTGGAAGAAGGAAACACTAAGACAGGAGTTTACATGAATCACTTGGTTTACATTGCTGTTATATACTGAAAAATATTCACAGTAAAATAAAAATTATCTGAGGAGATGTGGATAGAAAAACAAATTAATTTTTTAAAAGGAAAAGAAAACAAGGAGCATTTCATCAAAGGAGCAGCCATGGATTTGGATGAGTCTGTTAAAACTAAACTGTACGGCACATTGGAGAATGTGCCACGGAGAACAAGTTTGCACTGGAAACACAATGGATTTGATGATCTAATAGGTCTCATACATCTGAGCTGTATGATTTCAGCCCCAGTAGAACCTTGCTCTCTTTGTACTTGCTGTTCAGCAGAGTGGTAATTATTGCTAACAATGTGTCTTCTTTCTGTGGTTTTCAATGTGCAAATTGTGGTGCAAAATTATTCGTCATTTAAAAATATGTCGAGCACTTCCACAGATGGGGTTTTGACAAGAGCAAATTTAGATGTTCTTTAAATGTTCAAACTTAGAACTCACTAGGGAGACACAGATAGACACCTCCTATTTAGCACTGGAGGTAAGTGGGAAATTTGTTACTCTGGAAACACCTAAGCAGACTCATCAGCAGCTTTCAGCAAAGAGTTCTTCATGAGTCACAGTTTTTCCCCACTGGAGAAGGGTGTCCCCCGAAATGTTTCACACTTCAGTCTGGGTGGGTATCCATGCTTCATCCAAAAACTCAGATCCTGGAAAACTGAGACGTAGTTTCACAGTTACATTTTTCCTTTTGTCTTTCCGTTCAGATCACAGTAAATATCTCTTTGTTTAAATTAAATGTTTCTGTTGTTTCTCTTACAACAGCATTAAAAAGGAGGAACATTGCAAAAGACAATGTAAAAAAACCTCAGTTTTAAGCACCTGTTCCTTTTTAATGCCCTATGTGGACAAGAAGTGACAATACTAAAATCATTATACAATCCTGCATGTTCCTGACTGCCATCTATTGGCATACCCTCTAAAATCTGCTGACAGGTACGCAGGTGGACACAGCTGTTTCACAGAGCTTGAGAGCTTCAGTTCCCACTGGGAGGTTTTTCTTTTGTTTACAAGGAAACTCGGGCCATGCATGAGAGAACGAAAGACGTTAATTCAAACTCATGAAAGTGAAAAATAATACGAAAACTTAACCACATTTTTTAGAATATCGAGCAAATATTTGAATTTATACAATTCTTCTCTTGAGAGAGCTGGTCCAGAGATCCTCGCAGGTTCACAGCAGGTCTTAGCTTTGATACGAAGTGAACAAATGAGTTAAACACCTCTTCCTTGGATTCCAGATTACTAGGGAGTAAATGTAGGGGTGAAAGCTCTGAAGCAGCACAGGTGAGTAGAAATTGTTGTGATGGAAAAAAAAAACAACAAACAAAAGCTCATGCATTTAATGTGATACAGAGAAAGATGAGGGTCAATGTAGTTGTTTCCTTAAAGCTTTTACTTAGGTTAGACTGGTGATGATGTGGTGTTAGTGATTGCCAGTGCACCAGTTATCAGTTCTTAGAAGCTTAAGCTACATATGGACAGAAACCGAGGAAATACAACACCCTAAAATGTTGACTGATGGTTTGATTCTTTTCTTGGGCTTCTGTAACAAATTGCAAAATTCTTATCCATTGTAACTTCAAGAGTACATGGTACCGGTTCAAGCTATACTTCGCCTAGGAGCAAAACATTTCTACCAAGTCTGGGTTTGCTGCAAGTAAGGAAATGGTTTGCTATTGCATATCACTAAGATAATGAAAATATAAGCAAAAAGTTGTATTTGAGCATGTTTCTAAATGTTGTCTTTTGAAAAGAATATAGTGGGCACTGGCTGAAATTTAGTGTTGTGGTTCAAGAGACAAAGGTTCTTTATGAGATACTGACTGAAATTTAACTTCTGGGTTTTGTTTACTTTTTATTTTCCATTTTAGAAAATTCGAAATTACAGAATGCTGGTCGCAAGCAATCAGTTTCCAGGAGCCTGAAGCACCTCTTCCATTCATCAAACAAGTTTGTAAAGACTCTGAAACGGTTTGCCATTCATTTTATCTCCCAACCATTCCGAGTTGTAGCTAGTAGTTGTTGCTCTTATCTAACAGTGAAAAGCACCTTAGAAATACATGTGAAGACTCCACTACCAATGAAACAACAGCCAATTGGCATGAACCTGATAAAATCACATACGTGTAAGACTGGTGCAGCATAGGAAAATAATGCCCCAGTTTCTACTGAAATCAACAGGATCTTTTCTTTGTTACTGTTGGAAATGGATATGAATTGTAACGAAGTGAAATATTCTGTGCAAACAGAAACTGCAGTTACTGAGGTATTTTGGAAGTACTGCCTCTGCTGCTGCGCAATAATGAAACTATGGTATTTATTTCATTCATAATAGAAAATGCAGGGCTCAGATAACATGTTTTAATAGTCTGTTGGCAGTGAGCAACACGTCTATGATTGTCCAACATCTTTAGCTAGGTTTGCAGCCCAGTGTGACCCAAACAACCCTCAGCCTTGATAATTTGTTTTAGCAAATGAAAGTTGCTTATGCTGGATTATTTCTTCTTTCATTGCCAGAAGTGTTCAGTTTGCTTTTTCTTCTTTGTATTTTGATAAGAGTTTGATTCTTTCAGAAGAGCTCTCTAGAGTCTTTAAATTCCCTACGGCAACTACTTAACGTATGTAACTAATTGCAAAGGTAAATATTGAAAGGAATGATCTCTATAAACAGTTTTGCATATATGCTGGCCAAATTACACTCAATTACACTAATGTAAATCCATAATAACCCACCTGATTTCAATTGAGTTACTTCAGATTTACTCTGAAGAAAAGGAGGATAGAACTAAGCCCATTAATGATAAAAAGTTTTGGTAAAATCTCTGATTTCTGAAGGACATAAAGCCTCCATTGTGTACTGTTTACTCTGGCAAAAGTCTTACTAAAACTGATGTCGGTGGCTTGCATAGGTTCATGATTTCTTAGATTCCTATAGTCTCACATCATCTACAATGACAGGCGTCCCAAATATTTTTCAGAAGTCACTGGCTTAAGTCACATGATCTGTATAACACAGAAGTTAAAATCAGATGATTCAGTTTGTCTCCTCAAAGCTTAACGAATATGATTCTTTGAGTAAAATTTGATGTGGATGTCAGTAGACATGAAAGGTCTTTGATATGTTTCCTTCTTTCTTTAGGGGACTCTACTTATCCGTTATATTTTTTTACAAAGACAATTTATTAGTAACCAATGAAGATCAAATCCCAATTGTGGAAATTGATGACTCTCACAGTAGTTCAGTTATGCAGGATTTCCTGTGGTTCACAAAGGTAACAGGAGCCTAATTTCATATACTGCTTCTAAAAATTTATTGCTAGCAATGCAGTGCCTTAGCTCATCATTCTGAATAAATGAAATTATGTTGTTAAAAAGCTAAATGATAAAGTGTTTTACCTTTCACTCATGTTAAAATGCAATTTTCACAAACCCTTTATATGGGTTAAATTCTGACTTGGTTGCCGACAGTGGCACAGTTAACTCTTTCAAATGTATGATTCTACAGACATGATTGCTGCTTGGGTACATAAAGGTTTTTTGAACATTTAGAGGAAGAGCCTGAAGAAATAACGCGAAGTTTTAAAGTTGGTGTTATGGTTATGCCATCATTCAAGATATCTTCATACAATTTTTGATACCCCAAGAAACAGTAAATCAATTTTACATGATATTGCAAAAAGAAATTGAAATAGGTGCATGGTGTTTACAGAACACCTTCTGTGTCTGATTCAGTTTAAGTTTCATGTTTATCTAGGCAACTCATTGCCACCTGCAGAAACTCAAAAGGAGTAATATCTACTGATTTTTCCAAGTCCAAAGTGCCTTTAGTTTCATTTCTGCTTTTGTAAATGCTGAGGACAGAAACTGATTGAACTGGATATATTTTTGCAGTTGTCTTGCATGTGGGATGATATCAGATGGCTGAGGCAGAATATGTCAGTATCCGTGTCCTCATCAACAGCACTCCAGGCCAGGCAGAAGATGCTTTCAGCAGCAGCACAGCTACAGGTTGGTTGCATTATGCATTTCTACCTATTAACTTTGACTTCGGTTCACCCTGTTCTGTGGAGCAGCGTTATAATCTACAATGAAATGAGCCACTATGCCTCTCTTGCCAGCTGGAAGGAAGGACTTACATTAAAAGTAAAGAGTAGAAAGAAGAAAGGAAAGAAACAGTAGAGGCAGACAAAGAAACAAACAGATATGAACCAGTAAATAATGACCACAGATAAGCCTGTGGGTTTGCAGATTCAAGAGTTATAATCCTAATATTTGCTGCTCAAAAACCTCTTAGGCGACCTATTCATTATGAATATATTAATGAAGCATTTAGAATCTGGGTAAGATTTAGCACTCCCTTGTGCTATATGGGAACCTGTATTAGTAGGCATCTTCTGTCCCTGACATGAAAGACAAACAGACTGCTGAAGTTGCCAAAATACTACTCTTAATTCACCCATGGCTTACAGACTGCTCAAGTACAGCTTCCAGGTCAGAACTACGCTGTTTGACAAACAGGATGGCTACACCATTGTGGATTGTCAGCAGGGAAATAAAAATGAATCTTTCATTAAGTTCTTAAACTGAGCCTCCATAATTTTTAAGGTGAAGTGTACCTTTGTGCAAAGAACCAGTCAGAGACATATTTCGACAGAGACTAAGAGAGATTAAGCAGTCCATAAGTCTTGTGCTGAGCCCTCAGCACGGTGATAAGGCCAGGAGCACTACAAGCACAATTCCTATCATGCTGTTAAGGCACAGCAGTGATGCTCAGGGTGGTTCCATTCCAACCTGTGCTACAGATACAACCTGAGTGGTGCTGAACAGGTCACTTAATTCTTCTGTGTCCTGGTCCACTGTTTGTTATGCAAATAGTAATTACACTTTCTCCAGCAGAACATTCTGACTTTTATTGTAAAAATTTTGAAGAATGGGTTTCATGATAACATGAAATCTCTAGCTTGAAGACAGACACTTTCATGAAATACTTTTGTGAGAAAATACATTTTTAAAAGATGTGTGCATGATTCCTACAGAAAAATTACGTAGGCCTCACTTTCTCCTAACTTCTGTTTGAATGAATTCACCAAAGCTTTCCAGATAAACCTATGGTGCAGTCACAGAATTAATGAAGATCTTCATACTGCTTGGCTCATGTGTCAGCCATACAGCCATCCCTTTTGTTATTGCCAGTCAATGCAATAAGCTAGGGTTTATAGCAGCTATGAGAGCTGGATACTTTGTGGCCATTATTAAGAGTATCCATGTGGGGTTTGTTTTACATCTTTTGGCAAGGCATGCTATACAGCAGAGTAGCCTTCCTGGACAACCACCTGTCTTGACTGATTTCCCCAAAGTATCCCGAAATATATGGAATGCAAATCTGCTGTACCTTTATTGGAGGACCACCTGTGTTAAGCAGCAGCTGCTTGTCAGTCCTTTGAGCTGTCGGCAGGGAAAGCGTTAACTATATCTGCTGAATGTTCCCTCTGGTGCAGTTAGCTCAGCGTAGGTAGCACGTATTCCTTTGGTTAGCTCGGTTTCATTCCCTCTGCACAGACTGCCTTTAACAGAGCATTGCCAGCATGGATGGAACTGCACTTGGAGATAACCAAGATTCCTAGCACATCGTGTTATAATTTTCTATCAGAAATGTTAAGAGCAGAGCTTAGAGCACAGAGATGGAGCAAATGCATCCATGTGGTATATTGCTCTGTTGAATTTCTGGCAGATTTATTGTCTTTAATGTTTGTTTTGTTAGCTTGGTCCCCTGATGAACACAGGGATTGTCACCGATATGCCAACCTCTAACGGTGTGTGGCCTAATGGGATCCACCAATGGAAGGATCTCAATAAAGTTTATATGGTTGAATACATTTTATTGAGGCAGTTAATGGACTGACTCCACAGGAATTTAGGACAGAATGGAAAAGATCAGTGACAACACAGCTGCTAAGGGATTTGATCAGTAGACTCAGAGACAACAAGGACTGTAATTTTGCCTGTCGTTACCGCTAGACAGTCAAAGCAAACAAAACACAAGTGATGGGGTGCCGAGCTAAGCTGACACAAAACCTTTTTAGTATATGAATTAGTCACATAACCATATTAGTAAGTAGCCCCATTCTCTGTACTTGAATGCCATTCAGAATATACAGTCAATGATAGTAAATAACCGTTTGTTTTCTTCTAGGCACATTCACATGTTGCAGTAATTAGTATTACAACTAGGTGGCTAACATCTACCTGCAATGGTTTGTCCCACCTGTGGACACATGAATTAATACAAAATGTATACTCAAGACACCCAGTGTTAATTGGTTATGGAGCCTAACCTCAAAAGGTAGAACAGTTGAAAAAAGAAGAGGGGAGGTGCTATATAGACATCACCAGTATGCCCTGGAAAGGGATGAATAAAGCTAAAATAGCCAAGTTATGCCATGTAAAGGCCAGTCATTGTGCTGACTACCCAGCATTTATAAACAATTTAATAATACAGTTTATAAGTAAATATTGCTTGCTAAGTACAGGTAAATAAATTCAGGATAATCTATCCATTTACAATGTCATTAAGTTAATGTGCAGCACTTCCCTAAACATACAATGTGCCACATTGTGAATTCAAGTTTTCATTTTAAACTACCCCCATCCCTATCCAGCTTACTGTAGATCTTTTGAAAAGTCGCAAAGCAGTGAGCATATTTTAAATGTTAGGCATTTTTCTTTAAGACATCTGGGAATCTCTTCAGTGGCTGGTCACTGGATTGAATGTGTTTGCACCTATAAGCAGATGCCTTACTGTGTGAGGAAAGGGATTTTGACCAAACTATGTATTTTATGTGGAGTCTTTTAAAATTACTTTTCTTTAATCCTCACATATTTTCCTGGAGAGCTTTGCCCTAGTAGTTTGTTAGTTTCTGCTGGTTTTGTGGAGCACATTCTTGGTATCTGAAGTAAAAGGAAAAGGGTCCACGTCTCTTCAAATTCCTCTATGTTCCTTCACAAACACAACCCATAGTTTAGTTCCAGAATTATTTACATTCACCACATATATGAGTGCATCTTGCTTTTGTTGCTGAAAATAATCTGAATTATTTTAAAATGGAGAACAGAAAATGGAGATTATAGTTAATGACCCTAATGGAAAACATTTCAAGTGTCCAATATGAATTATTTGGGGATAGAGAAAGAATTCTGGATCATCTCTGACATTTGGTTATGGGGAGGTTAAGATAAGCACCTGGCTCTTCAGTAAGTTCAAATCAGAAGGGATTCATTGATACCAAAGAAATCACCACTAGACCAACACTGAGTGCTTTTGAAAGCTTCATGCTTTATCTTTACATGACTGGGCAAAAACAGGAACTTCTGTCCAAATAATTGAATTACTTTGCAGTGTTTCCTTTTACAAAGGCGTCAGGTCTTTCTGATGTTCTCCATTAAATGCTGGACCAAACACTGCTAGACCAAATACATCGGAAGATTCACAATTCAATCCACAAACATAACTAGGGAAAACCTTTTCCTTTTGTCATTGAATGATATGACTGTAGGGCAAAGGTCTGAGAAACACTGTGTGTCCAGGTTTTATTGACGTCGATAGGACTGATGTCAGTGAGCACAAAGCTTCAAAAAGATACCACTCTCCTGATATGCAGTAAATAACTTTCATTTTATAATTTGCTTGTTTTCTAGAATTTGCTGGGAACTCACAACTTAGGCAGAGTTTTTTATGAGCCGATCAAGGATCGACATGGCAATATGCTGATAGTTACTATAAGAGAAGTGGAGAGTCTTTATTCATTTTTTAATGGCAAATGGATGCAGGTATCCAAACTACAAAGCCAGAGGAAATCCCTTTCAACTCCAGAGGAGCCAACAGCATTAGACATCTTGCTTATAACAATCCAGGTAGTGCTTTGCTTCTCTTACTGTATGTTATTTGCTTTTGTAAAGCCTGTGCCAGAGCCCTGATTTTTGGAAGAGCCTTGTAGAATTTTAGGCCTTAATCCAGTGCCCAATAAAATTAATGGCAAGGCTCCCATTGAAAGCAAAGACTTCTATTACTTCCAGTGGGTCTGGGATCAGATCGTCAAAATGTAAAATCTCCATGAGATTCTAAAGAAATTACTTCAAAGTCCTACCAGAGAACAGTACAGTTTCTATCAGTTTCAGGAAACCATGCTCTAGAATTCTGTAGCAAGGAACACAAAAACCTTTTAAATTTTCTGGGATGTTCTTAAGAACCCACACAGACACTTACAACTTCTACACTCCATAAGATTTTTCCATCCAACCTTGAACACTAAATCTAAGTTTAAAACCTTACTCTTCTACTTAATAAACTTGTTCTGGGGGGTTCAGAGTTCCTTGGAGCCTGGTATAGTTGCTAAAGAAGTCTTTATTGACCATAACCCTCCTTTAATTTCTGCATCACATATCCCTAGATTTAACAATTAGAAAACTATCAAGCTAAGGGTTGATCTTAGAAGTTGCTTTGCATAGTTCAGTTAACATCATTGAGCACCATGAGTTTTCAGCCCTTCAAGAATCAGGGTATCTCTAAACTCACATTAAACATAGATAGTTCCCATAAAGATTAATACAAGTTTTCTGTAGGTAGCAGCAAACTATTTCTCACAAAATGTCAGTAGCCAATCTCTCTCAAACTCAGTTGCATGGTTACTCAAAATACTACGAGACAAATCATTGTCTTAGTCCCTTCTTTAGCACCCTCAGCTAGACAATGACTGCTCTGGGTAATTTCTGAATTAGAGGCACTTTCTTGGGCAAAGACTGTGCTTTTTGTACCAGAAACTGACAGGCAATCAAAATATACATTACCAGGTTTTAGGAATGTTAGAAAATTTCCAAAAGACAATAAAACTTACCTGATCTATGTTAGATTTAATGTATTAAAATCTGTTAAAGGTGTAGAAAAATGTCAATCTGGGCAAAAGTTTTATATTAGGAAACCCAAAATACAGGCCTGATCAGATTTCCACAGAGATCCTAGTGGAAAAAATGTTCCCCTAATGGTTTACACATTCCTATCTAATGCCCACCCTTTCTTGTATTACTTGTTTAATCATCAAATGGGTATTTTGTTCATGAAGTGCTTGTGAAAATGAGGGTCTAATTGCATTGGTCAGAGCCAAGCATAGCACTGGCAGATAATTTGATGGTTCCAAGAGTAAGGGCCTAAGGCCAGGTGTCTTAATCCTCACCCACTGCAGAAGCACACATTTCCCAGGATGGCAGCAGATACAATTTTTAGGGTAGTTTTGGGAGACTGCTATACATAGCCTTAAAAATGTCTCCTGGCTTCAGCAAATACACCATCATTATTCACTGCTTCTAAGCTGTATTTGTTGATAAAGCTATTTTTCAGAAAACACAGCCATTAATTAAACTTTGCAAACCACCAACCCCAATGCTTATAGAGATCGTCCTGTTGACAGAACAGGTTTTCAAGAGACATAGGCTGTGACTCTATGCATTTCTTTGGTGACGGTACTGGCGTATGCAGCCCCTCTGTCCCACCTTCCCCAGCTGATAGCTGTTTCCCAGTGCTGCTCTGCTCCCTCTGTGTAGCCACAAACCAAACGTGAACCAGAGAACCGCTCCGGCTGAAAAATGACTGCTCCTTTTCCTGAGTTGTTTTTCAGCTGAATCAGTTCCCTGGCCCAGCTCACTGCTGAAATGATCAGACAGGAGTGCAGAGGTGGGTGTTATTTAAGATAGTTTAAACACTACAGTTGTAGAAGATTGAAACCTCAGGTTTTCAGAGCCAATTCCTGCATGACGTGGAGAGCTTAGAGAACCTGTGTATGGCTTTAAGTATAAAGTTGCCCAAATGCATCCAAACTACCAGAGATTATTTATATGCTTAAGCATGTGCTTAAATGCTTTGCAAATTTGGAACATTGTTGAAACAAAAAGACGGCTGTAAAAGCATTTGTTGCTTTTTGATCCCAAACTCTTCCGCTTATGTGGAAAAAAATGAGATTTTTATGTAGGACTGTTTCTCTTAAAACAGGACATACTTTCCTATCACAAACGAAGTCAGCAACGCCTCCCTCCCGGCCTGTATCTGGGTTACCTTAAACTCTACAGTTCTGTGGACCAAATCAAAGTGCTTGTGTTGCAAAAGTTGCCTAATGTCCTGTGTCATGTTAAAATTCGAGACAACAGCAATGTCTCCAAGTAAGTGAATATAAACATACTTACACACACATATGCAGAGAGAGAACATTTGTTTTAAGTTTGAAACAACCACTCAAATTTAAAAGCTAAAGCAATTTTGCCATTGCAAAATTGCAGGTGCCAGCAAAGTCTGATTCAGGTGTGTACCATCACAGAGACCAGCGCCGAACCAAACAGGTATAGCTGTGAGTTTCCAGCAATCCAAAGGCCTATCCAGAACACACACATACATGAGCCCATTGGTGTCTAAGGACAGCATTCTGTGGTCACTCAAATTCTGGACAGTGGCAATGATCTCCCATGCATCTGTCAGTACGGTCACAGCCTGCAGGCCTGGTTCAGCCGCCAGTGAATTCAGTGTCACCCTTCCTATTGATTTTCACTGACCATGGGGTGTTGGTGTTGGTGATTTTTTTCTGTATTCTCTTGTGTAATATCTGGTTTGTCACTCTAATCCACAACAAACACAGCAATTTAAAACACATATTCAGACAAATGCTATCAACCATTGAACTGCTGTGCTCTGGAAAAGCCATTTTCCCCTCTGTCCATTGCTTCCCTTATCTATTGGGCAAGTGCACTTACTTTTACTGCCTAGTCCATGCCTAGGAGGCAACATATTTTACTGGCCTTTTTTCTGGAGTTTTTTAATCCCATATAATTTCAGCAACCAGATGATAATTTCGCATAAGGAACTGAATGTCTATATGGATAACAAGGGTATACAGAATGTAGTAGTTAATACTAACAAAAATCTTGGAAGGAATATGAAGCCTAGTGCTTCAGGGTTTATAACAATCTCTGACTCCTGAAGCTTAAGATCAGATCTTTATTTAAAGCAAAATGTGCCACATCTATTACTCATTTTGTAGTGGGGTTTCCTGTACAGTTTTTTTTCCTTGAATGTTTGGTGCTGGCTGCTTTTCAAGACTGAATACTGGGCAGGGTGAATTAAGGATTTGATCCAGAAAGATGATTCCATGTTTATCACGTCTAGAATGGATATATGTCGAGCAAGCCAGGAAGTTCTTTGGCTCCAGTGAGTACAAGAGTCCGTCATGAAATTACACTTTCTGCTACTTGCCACTGTTTTCATATCCAACATGTGATTTTTCCGATACTGTGGTAGATAGGGAAGAAATTACAAGAAAAAGAAAACCTGGAGTGAGAAACCTTAGTGAAATATTTCAGAGGCAGTTGGACTTTCAGAGGTTTGCAAGGAATGTTCAGCCTGATGTACATATGCTAGAAAAATTAAACTTTTCAAAGTTAGATTTTTGACCACAACCAACCAGGACTGCACATTTAGAATGTTTTCCTAGATGAGGATTAAACTATCAACAGATCCCAAATGCACATACACTGAATTCCTGCTTGTGCACTGAACTTTTGTTATATTTCTAATTTTAACTTGACTTAACATACAGAGATGAGTGGGAATGGATCCAAACACTTTCTGGCTCAGAATCTGTGGAAACTATGGATCATACTTCAGACTGCCCGACTCAATTGTTCTTGTATGAGCTCCAGATGGCAGTGAAAGCTCTCCTTAAACAGATCAATCTACCTCTGCATCAGGTATTTGCCTTTGTGGTATTTATCACCTTTCTAAAAACCGATTCATAAGAGCACAACTAAAAGCTACAAAAGGTGTAATGTGCTAGTAGGGATTAAATGTTAAAAATGTAAAAGAAAAGCAGAGAAGTTTTGTATTCAATTTTTCTAAGTGGGTGCGTGTGGAACATCTTCAATAAAACAGTTACTTTCCTGGATGTATGAACATAAAAGGATTAAGAGACAAATTTTCAATTAGCTCCTATTTTCACATCTGTTCGCATACTTGCACAACTTCAAGCAGGTGCAAATAAGCACTTTTGCATGAAACTAGCGGCTGTGAGCACCTTTGCCCAGCTGGCAAAGAAAACTGGTATTTTCCAGGCAACCAGGGCAGTTGACTGTTCTTTTGGAGGTAATAGGGAGGGTATATGAAAGGTCTGCTGAAGGCAGAGTGTTTTGCTATTCTTTTATACACAGATAAACGTAGCACTTCTAAAATACATAGTTCCAGACCTCCAGATTGCTGTGGGTGAGGAGAGGTATCTGGCTTCTGGTTCTACATTTAGGTAGAAGAAATGCATATGTGAATAAATAAAGAAGTCAGGGAGGATAATCTATGATGTGAAAGATCCATGAAAAAATAAGCTAAGGAGTTTGTTTCTTGTTTACATTAATTCCATTTCATTTTGGTCTACAAGGGTAAAGAGAGCTTGAAGTAGAAGTATATCATCTTTATACGCACTTCAAGGTCTGTTTGTGCAGCTAGAAAGATGTGGCCTTAAAATAAATTAATCTGGTTCTACATTTCTTGATTCTGAAAGGTTTAGGCTTTGCTTTTAAAAAGGAATCCATCAGTGCTGCACCTTCTAGCCTAGGAAGAGTCAAGTAAGACTCAAGTAATCCAAAACTAAGACAGATGGTGTGCTGCCCTGTGCTCAGTCACTCTAATTCAGCAGGGCTCTGTACAGGTCTCTAGGCCAGTGTATTTTCCTGGAGGTCATAGCTTTTGTGCATCTTTTTTATTTTTTGTCAGCAAGGGAATAAAATATTTCAATGACAGTGCAATACGTTCCTCAGGCTGCGGCTCAGCCAAGCATTTAAGCTCATCTGTGGTGCACGAGAAACAGACATAAACATGACCTTGCACTTAAACACAGTTGTAAATGTTTTGATGACTCAGGACCAAACTTCTCTGTTAATGAATTGAATTTTTAATTCAACAGATTTATTTGTGTATTTTCATTATTTCTGTGGTAAACAGAATCGTGGACAGTGACAGGGCTGCACACCCAGGGTAAAACGCAGTGCTGTGCACAGCAGCTGCACAGCAGCCTCAGGCCAACTCCTGTGTGTGCCATTTTCTCTTGCTGCAGCACTTGTTAAACCTTTTCAGTGCTGTGTTGAGGGAGAGCTGCATATTTCTCTTAACCAACCCTAAATTGAATCTTAAAGGTTTTTAATTGAATCCATTTTCATGTTTTCACATAATTATGCAATCATAATCTTGAAAAGCACATGGCATGTGATCATTTTCTGCCTAATAAGAAACATAAATGTTGTTTTCAGGGGGGCTGTGCCTGTGTGTGTTGTTTTAACGTGGAACATTGCAGCTTTAAATCTTTATTTTATGTAGTGACATGAACCCACATTTAGGCCCCCCCCCCAAATATTTATGTTTTATAAAAATGCCGAGCTTGATGTTGTGCAAATTTTCTTTAATGTTTTATATCATTTGGGGTGTTGTTTATATAAGTGCCATGTTGTAATTCTCTCCTATTTCTTCCCCCGCGCGTGTCCCTCTACAGGCTAAGCACTTCCGTCTGTATACACAGGAGGTGTTGGAACTGGGTCACAATGTCTCCTTTCTTCTCCTGCTCCCCGCCTCAGACGACGTCTGCACTGCCCCAGGACAGAATAATCCTTACACCCCACACTCAGGATTTCTTAACCTCCCTCTTCAGATGTTTGAACTCGGTATAGTAGCTTGCTTCACCTAGAAATATTAACCCAGTCTCCTTATAATAAAATCACAAAGTTGTATCTGTTTTCCCCCTTGTCCCAGTGGAGAGTCAATAAATCACATGATGGCTTTGGCAACACCACTACCTGTAACTGTGTACAAGTTATAGAGGGAGCAGGGCGGTTAAAGCATATACTGTAGCAATCGTTATTGAAATGCAAAGCAAAGAGCAAAGCCCACAGTTCTCCACTATGTGTCTATAAACTAATTTGGAAGATGATGTTCTTTAAAAAACAGAACCAAAAAATTACACAAAACATAGCAAGGTTGGAGTGTGAAAGGAGATGCAAAAAACCATCCCTCTAAGTTGTCACAAGAATAATGGCCAGTTTTGTAGGGGATAATTTTTGCAGTTCCTGATTGCAGATAGTCCTACTCAAGGTCCCTCACAACTCTGTGAAAGGTTTGAGTGAAGTTTCCCATGTGAAGATCATCTTTTCCCTTTTGATACCTGGAAAAATGCAGGAGACACTCCTGTTGCTGTGGGGCAGGAAAAGCCTCTTGTGAAAAATGCCCAAGCACTGGACTTGAATCTATTTCTTTAGGGAGCACATCCCATTGCTGTAGCAGATTCAGCCCTCTTCTTCCACTGCGTTGCTGACTGGGTAAGAATTCCCCAAAAGAGAGTTTTCCAGCTGTCTCACAGAAGGCATAAGATGCTTTAGCTTCAAGGTCCTCTATTTCTCGTTTCTTCTTCTTTGGTCCACAGAGAAAAGAAAGGTTCCACATAAAAGCAGCTCATAAAGACTTAATAGTTCATTTTAGAAACAGTATTGTAAGTATGGGGACGGCTGTGCCTTACACATTAGTCTCCTCTGTTTCCTTCTGGCCTGTAAAACTGGGTATGTTTCTTTCCTCTGCCTTGAAGAAGAGAGAAAGACATGAGCCAAAACGGATGGAGTCAGTATTCAAGGAGCCACTACAGAATACATCTCTAGTGGCAACTGTGTCCTCAGGGAAATCTCTCTCAGGTGTTTATGTGACAGCATTGCCAGCACCATGCTATTTCCTGTATACCTTGCAAAGTGCTGTTAGAGTCATTCATGTGGGTGAATGATGATTAGATGTTAATTGAAGGTCTTACCAAGACTGTGTTTCCACAGTCACAGTAGATCCATGACCTACCATCATCCAGCAACACAAGTTTCATTTGGGTCAGGCAGGAATATACGACTGTGTTTATGCTACACCAGCCAGAGGTTGCCTGTGGCAACTTTGGATTTTTACGCTGGTTGTGGGAGGGCAGATGACAGCTGAGCTGCCATAAAATTGTGAGTGGTACAGACAGACAACACGTGAGCAGGTGTTGTCTGCCAAGGAAAAGTTCTCCTTTCAAAAGAAAACCAATGTAATCGGACTAGAAGAGTTAGTTCAGTGCTTTGGGTCACATGGCCATGGATGTAGTGCCCTAAAGCCAGACATTGTCTTCTTGACATGCAGCTCTGAAGTCTACATTGGGCTCTGTGTATTGAGCACATCATTTCTCCCTATGAGAAGTGACTGCTGCAAGTTAATGCATGAAGCACATTCATCTCTGATTAAATTAATATCCACACCAGAGGTTTTGCAGACTATTTAACTTTCATTAGGTGGTGCACAGGCCAAGGGCAGGAGTCATTCTCACTTCTGAGATACAGTTTGCGTCGGGCTGACAAAGCAATAGACACTGAATGGGATGATGTAGTGCAGATAAACGTGCCACAGTGTACTCTCTCCAAAGGCAGTCTGGGTGCAGACCTCTCTGCTTAGCAATGCTGCTGCAGTGGGAAAGCAGTTCATGGTGGAGAAACAGTATGGAAAGCTGAATTTTACTTCTGAGTATTTTTTTAAGCAAGTGATCATCTGGCCAAAGGCAGATGACATTTCTATGTGACTTGTTATGTATGTATCCCTGATGTTCTATAAAGTGACTCTGATTCACATTTCAAATATTAGAAACTTCCATTCCCCATTAGCTGGTGGCTACCAACTATATAATTGCATAACCACAAAAGACTATGTTGAAGTAACATTTGTTAAAGTAACATTAAAGGGTCTGACTTAAAACCACAAAGGCTAGAAACTTCAGCGCTGAAGCTGAAACCGCGGCTGTAATTCACTCAAGAGTCCACCACATATGGCATATATACTGTAAGACCACACACTATTCAGACTAGATCCCTGCAATATCTGGGCATCACTGAGAAACCAGAAGGCAGAATTCTTTCTTTCACTCTACTTTTGTGGGATTTCTATGTTCAGATTAGGCCTTTATTGTTATGCTAGTGATGTTTCTGTGAATGCATTTCTTAGTGTGAGAAATTCTTCTCAATTATTCTTGTCATGTTGTTTACAAGGGATAAGTAGACACGCTGCACTGTTTTTATTTATTTATCATGATAAGAACGTTTGCAATTTACACTTGAAATGAGCACTGTTTTTATTTATTTATCATGATAAGAAGAACGTTTGCAATTTACACTTGAAATGCCCTGAAGAACGCCACAATCCAGAAAAGTACCAGTAGCAAAGCAAGCAGCATTCACTGCAATAACAAGATCACGCTGTATGTGTGTATTTACTGAAGCACCAATGAAAGGGGGAGTATTTCTGAGAACTTGCTCTCCCTCAGCAAGTACTCAGGCTGCAGTTTGCAGAGATAACTGACACGTTTTGCCTGAGCAATTGCAGGTTCTGGAAGAATGCGGCTTTAAGAGGCCAGGTAAATTAACATTTGTGAAGCTCCATGGTGCTGTAGCTGTTCTGTCTCTGTTATTTAGTTACCTCTTCTAAAGGTAGCTCATACAGCTCTGTGCTACTCCAAAGGCAAATTACACAAAGCAAGAGGTCATTTCTGAACTTTCTGTATTAGCCTTTGCATGAGAATTCAGAGGACAGTGGGTGATAGCACCTAAAAGAGTTTTAACTGTTTCACCCAAACTGCGATATCACTTAAATACTTTTACTGCCGAGTCATTTATATTTAAGTTACTGATTTAAGCTAGCCTAGCCCAAGAGAAAGTTGTCATGCTTTGAAATGACACTTTCTTTCTGAAACACTTAATTAAAAAAAAGAAAAGATGAGTTCCATTTTCCAGTCATGTCACTACTTTCTTGACAAAAGAAATGATGAGCTATAAAAGCCTCAGAAACAGCCTTTCTGATTAAGGCTATCAAGAGCACGATAGCCTCTGGAGTCGCATACTAAGGACCTGATTATGCCTTCACTTAGATAGAAATTAGAAATGACTCTTTTGAAATAGGTGAAGTTACAGAATAAATCCAGTGTAAATGAGAGAATTAGAGCCTGTATTATTTATTTTTAGCTTAAAGTTACCCACCCAGAGTTAGTAATTACATTTAATAAAATTTGTGTTCTGAAAGCTAAGGATTTCATATTCCATAACTAGAATATAACAATGTTTCCTTTGCACTTGGTCTTTTCACAGTTCATTTTGGCTGTTACAAGGAAAAATTTATAAGCCTGTATTGCCGCCTTTCTGCTGTCATAGAGCTGGACTCTCTGAAAACCCAGCAATCCCTAAGGGAAGCAATTTCAGACAGTGAAGTCGCTGCAGCCAAACAAAGACACCAGCAAGTTATAGACTACATACAGGTAATAGTCTGTTTCTGACTAGTCCAAGGAGATTTTTAAGGTGGCTTTCTTAAAATTGCATAGGGCTGTAATTTGAAATCTAAATGGAGAATTATTCACAGACATCATAAAAAGAGCAGTTGTATCAAAAGTGCAATTCTGTTTTTATGAAATTCAAACCCAGAACATGATTTCCTTAGTTGTTGCTTTTATACAAGGATTTTTATGGGTAAAATCAAATGACAGTTATACTAGACTCTTATAAAGAAATGTGTCAGTCTGCTTGTAAAACTCACTCCCATCTAAAGTAGGGTAAGCTAGTACCATGCTTGGGCATTCATTTGTGTACTGGTTTTTATGTGTCTTTGTGAATCGAGGACATTTTCCGACATGACAAGTTGCCAATTAAAAAAATTGAAATGAAAACTCAGACTAGGCTGTGGGGACAATCTTCATCAAAAATATGACTGTGAAGAGAGCAGCTCTGTGTTTAGGACGGCAAGCTGGCCCCAAAAGCATCTGTCCAGCACCATTAAGTGATACCACTTCAGTCTCCCAGAGCAGGAGAATCACAGATGTTACCAGACTTGTCTAATTTCCTTATTCTCTGTCTCTCACACTGATTTTCCTGTAGTGTTCCCAGATCAGGACTTTACCTACTCAACTCAGAGATCTTCAAACTACACCCCATTGTGCAGCATACAAGGCCTGTCTTTTTGCAAACCATTTTGGCAATTGGTTATTTATAGATAAAACTCCTGACCTTTGCAGAGTGCATCTATGGCCATGGTTGATCTGTGTTCCTACAAGTGAGGTGTGGACAAGTTCACACCTCTGTATTTTTAATATTCAAGCAGCATTCTGTTGGAGCAGGGACTTGTTCTGGCTAAACCACAACAAACAAGACAACCATTTATACCATTGATAATATGTCTGGCCCTCCCTAATGATGAACAAGATGATAATACTTCTGTTCCTCTTTGCTCCAAATTCAGATTGCCTTTGCCTTGTCCACTTTGGAGCTTTTGGCAACCTGCAGGGGTGCAGCAAGGAACATCCCACTGTACATTCACTGCCCAATCATCTCCTTCCTTCTCATCCTCCCATTCTCACACTCAGAAAATTTAGCTTTTTCCCAGCATGCAGGAGAACTTGGAAATTCTTTAACCTTCACATCAAAAAATAATGTATGCATGCACTGTATAGACTGGTCTGTGTTCCTCTTCTCCAAAGTGTTTGAGTCACATATATATGCTGGGAAAATATGGGAGAACATTTTAAACTTCAGTGTTTTGTGCTGAATTATTGTGACAGTGTATTAGCCTTGTCAGGTTTCCTCTCAAATGAAAACCAGCTGTATTCCACCTATTGGCAAAAATATCTCAGCCCACCACATACCGCAATCTTCAGTGGTGACCACAAAACCGCAAGAGCATTTGTGAGATCCAAGATCTAAGGCAGTGTTGAAGTCACTACACAAACCAAACATTGTAAAGAGCAAGGGAGTCTATATAAATGCCGTTCTGAAAAGGAGTCAGAGGGCAACCGAAAAGTAAAAATTATTAAAAAAAAAAGTAACAGCAGATAAGGCACTTGGAGTCTTTACCAGAATGTTAGACAGCAAGACAAGAAATCTACAGACAGTGAAACTAAAACTGAAGCTAAGATGTAATTTATGTAGCGCAATGCTTCAAATGTTCCTAAATTGTAAATGAAGCACAGTTCATTAAAATGACTGGTTCATTATCTCAGGAGACACTGCAGAATGGCATCAGGGAGAAAACGGACTAGATTTACATTTTATTCAACTGCACAATTTTTGTTTGGGGTTGAGGGAGGATCACAGAAAGGAAATATAAAATCTCCAAAATCAAATAGGTGAGACATTTGCTAACTGGTATTCTCTTCGTGGAGCTACACTGAAGTCTTGAAATTATGTAGGATTATGAATTAATCTCTGAACAACTTGCTATTCTTAGCAGTGTGTATTCTTAGTTCAAATTAACTCAGTGCAAGGCTTGCACTGACATCATTGGAGTCCAGATTTCACCTTTACATAAAAATGGCCATACTAGGTCAAAAGAGAGATCCATCTCTCCAGCTATCCTGTCTCCAGCATGGCTCATCAAGAACTACCCTAGCTAATCTTGCATCTACAGTATCCTTTGGAAATAAATTCCACCCTCTGTGCATTTTGTAAAGAAGCATCTCCAGCTAAGAGGTTGTGCTGGAGAAATCTACTCTTAGAATGTATGTCTGCAGTCTCCTTTCACTGATCCCTCTGGTACTTCCCTATGTGGTAAAGCTGCACAAAATACCACTCACTTTTGCCTATCCATTTGCTGACCCAGGGCTGTATGCCCTTTATGTTCATGCAGAATGTAGCTTGTGTAACTGTAAAGCAGTTTCCCTTAAACACTGCAATATAATTATGAAGGCTCACTTCTTTAAAGGCCAAATCTTCTGAAGAAAAAGAAGCACAAAGGAGGTTCCAGGAAGGATACTGCAGCAGAAGGATATGGTACAGCTACTGTCATTCGCTGGTTGCAGCAACTTTTACTCAGTCGTCAAAGATCCTGAACTGATTGAAGATGTTAAAAGTGTTTCATTATCAAAAGACTCTCAAGACCCACATTAAATAGCACCTTTCTTCTCTGCATGGATACTTAAAGCTATAGCCTGCTGTTGATTTAGGCACCTGTCTCTTATTGCCATTAACAGGCATGTGTTAGAACTGTTACAGGGTAAATTTATACTATTAAAATGCATGCAGACCAAAATTATGATAAGGGAGAAAGCCTGCAGTTTGGCTCATAGCTTTGCTTCATATATGTATATTCTTCCACATGTATGTAGATTCCTCTTCTATTAAAAACTAGGTTTGATCTGAGCACTCTACCTTGAACATAATCCTGGATTTTCTCAAGTCTTCCTTTCATTCCAGTACAGAATGAAACCAACTTTCAAGTGTGCTACAAAAGTGATCAAGCTTTACACTCCATCAAAGGACAATTTTCATTTTCTTTCCATGTCAGAGTTTAGGCCTGCATTCACCTCTCCTAACTACAGGTTCTTAATTGAGGTACATAACTTGAGAGTCTAGAGACCATAAGTGGCCTCTGCAGTGGTGCAGGAGAACAAGCACCTAATCAAAGGCAGTTCAGACCACTTAAATCTGAAGTATCCTGTCAGGCGATCCTGCTTCTCTCTGTCAGCAGTGACTACACACCTACTTCAGCACTTGAAGAAAGTACACACTTAGGTAAAATTAATACACAGACTTAACCTTTTCACCACTTTTTTCTCTACAGCAAATTGATGAGATCTGGAGGGAAATGAGATGGATCACAGAAGCACTGCAATATGCAAGATATAAGCAGCCAGCAGCTGGCCTACCCATAAAGAAGCTTGTGGATCTTTCAGAAGATCACTCACAGAAGAAAATGAGTTCAACCTCTTCACATCTAGATTGTCTTCCTTCACCTCCTCCTTCACCTGAGGCTAGAATACAGAGGAGAAAAGCTGTGAGTGGTAAGAGAATTTTTCTTTGTTCATCAAGCATGATATCTGAACTCACTTTTAATTATAACAATTCTTGTATGTCATTTTTTAAAAGGAGTAAATTTTTCCCATACCTTCCAAAGTATTTTAACAATTGTTTTACCAATCATTTGCCACTCAACATCCCAAGATCCTTCTACAATCTTTGCAATCATTTTTTGTTGTCGACTACTCAGAATGCCCATCATCAGCCAACTTTGTCACCTCACTATTCCCAATCATTTAATGAACAGGTTGGAAGGGACAAGTGCTATCACTGACTTCTCCATGATATCCAGAATTAGTAAAATCCATCCATAATGAAAGCCGACCACTTCATTTGCTGCCTACACCAACAAACTGCTATTAACATAGAATCATAGAATCACAGAATGGTTTGGGTTGGAAGGGACCTTAAAGCTCATCCAGTCCAACCCCTGCCATGGGCAGGGACACCTCCCACCAGACCAGGCTGCTCAAAGCCCCATCCAACCTGGCCTTGAACAGTTCCAGGGAGGGGAAGCTTTATCATTCATTTTGATAGAGCCCATTTTAGTGCCAATAGTCCAGTTTGATTTGTCAGTTGTTTCCACATGCCTCAGTGTTCTCAGTGTTTCAGACAAGCACTGTACAAACACTGAATTACACAAACAAGTACCCACCTCATTGACCGTTATTGCTTCTGTGAACAGCTGGAAAATTAAACTGTTGAAAGAAATGGATCACAACAAATAAAGATGAAGCAAATTAAACAGTAACACTTAATTTGCTAATGGAATAAGGACTTTAGAGAAAAATGCAAACCATCATTCTGCTGAGCTGTCTTTAAGCAACGAGTAAATGAAACAGTAGAAACAAAAGCAACAGCTACTATTTTAAACAACTGCCATGACCATTTTGGTAATAATAATTTGGGGTTTTTTACAAACTGGCAGTTTTATACAGTTAAGAAAGATGAATAAATCTACTCTGATTTGATTAGGCTAAAAGAAAAGAAACCTAAAGATGATGATGCTTTGATTCGCTCCATTACACAGTGGTGTTCTTTCTCAGCATCCCTCGCTGAGCTCATTTTTTCCCTGTATTACAGACCATGAATGCAGAATAATCCTTAGCTCTGGCACCATGTAACTGAGAGCATTATCTTGCCCTGCATGGCTTGATTCACTATTGCTGTGCCGTATGGCAATTTACACTACGTCAAAGTGAATAGTCAGCACTGTATAAAATGTGCCATCTTTAATAAAAACAGAACCTGGATTAGAGTTTTTCTCTCTCCCAAATCTCCATCTTTATGAAATTTGGTTAAAAACAAGATAAAAGAAAACAGATCCTTTCAGAACTTGGTCTCAATTCAAATTCAAATTCTTCCCTGTACTTAATATAATAAATTAATCTTTTTTGATTTTCCTAATTCTACCACCACCTCTCTAACACATCTGTAAATCCTCCCTGATTACTGTCTTTGCTGTCACCTAGACCCATGGACAATGCCACAGAGAAAACACACAGACATTTTCAGAATTGTGGATTTGATTTTCAAGTAAGAAAATAAATGCATAAATGACAGTTAGGCAATTTTTCTCCCATACTTGTCTTCCTAACATTAATCAGTTCTCTTTGCAGATTCTCAGCCCTGCTCAGATGAGGAAGGCTGCTCTGAAGTATTCCTTCCAACTGACAGTGATTACGACTCCAGCGATGCATTAAGCCCCAGAGAATTAGACCTGATTTACTCTTCCTCACATGACATATCACAGCAGGCAGGCAGTGGCCTGGGTGGCAGCGCTCCTGATGTTCTCCAAGTCCATGACATGAAGCCTTGTCTAACGTTGAAAGAAGGCCCGGCAGACAGTAGTGCCTTTGATACTAATGCTGAATGTTGCACAGAGTATATGAGCAGTCTAACAATGTCAGAGCTTACATCGAAAAGCATAGACAAGTCCTCTAGCCCCAAACAGCCACTGAGCTTTTTAGGGAAAAAAAAGCTAGGGAAGCATCAACATTACAACTACTTCAGCCGGCATCACCGTTGGCTGCGTGTGCACAGTGAGACGCAGTCTGGCTCTCTGTCTGAAGGCGTGTATACTCAGCATCTCATGAGATCTTCAGATTTGTCTCAAGAACCTACCTTCAGTGAGCAGTTCAAGACTCCCATCGATGGGTCTCGGAGCCCTTTCTTACCTCATGCATCCAGCCTTCCAGAAGATGGGAAAGGCAAGTATGAGGAGTCAAGGCAGAATGTCCACAGGATACATGTGGAGCCTTATCAGACAACATTTTTGAGTGAAGAGGGCAAGTCTTGGGCAACGAGCACACAGTCTGTAGAACATCAGGATGTGCACAATGCTGTGCAACAGGTAACAGGCCCAGATGACCAGTCGGGTTCTGCTGTCTCCGAAGTCTTCAGCAGCACACTTTAACCCCAGACTTCTGCATTGCTTCCCATTGCTCCACAATGAGATAGTGAGCATTATGCATATAGGGTCCTACTTTCAAAACCACTTGTAAAAATCCAGCTCCTGAAATGGCAACTTGTGCCACTCAAAAGAATCCTAATCTTTTGACTTCATCACCAGATCCCTGGTCTTACAGGGGTATCTGTCACAATGCAAGCATTATTATTGGCATCTGCAGTTTTGCAGGTAGAGTCGTAACAGTCACCACATAACAGAACAATCTGTGTCTGCAAATGTAGTAATCAGGTTTTGCAGTTCTCTTGGTTTTCATATATCTCTGAGCACGCAAAATTTTAAGCATGAGTGGTTCTGCCTGCAAGTTAGCAGAAACTGTAACATCCTTGGCGTCATCGTGTTAGGACTGTGTCCTAAACTTCTATTAACCTGTTTTCCACCATTTCCTATGAATTTTCTATTTCTCAGCCTTCTCAAATGGATATAGGTTGCATATAACTAAAATGCTAACTGGTCTAGTAACAGTTCACCCAGAGTCTCTAGCCACTTCCAGAGAAATGAAAATTCTTAAAATATCGAGAAAATGCAGTCAACACCATCTCTGAACGCTGTCAGAGCCTGACATAATTATCACAACGGGTTTTTGTCAGCTTAGATTTCCAATTATATAAGTAGCAAGTTATTGTAAAAGCTTAGGAGGTGAACCCTTGAGGTCAAGAGCATGCAAATGAGGCCAAGTTCTGAAGGAATAATGTGCAGGGTCTAAGTGAAATTGAAGCAAAGCCTGGTCTTTTCCTCTGCCCATCACACAAGAGCACATTTCCTTCTGTTGGTGGCACTCTCATATACTCATTGGAAAGAAATGCCCCTACTTTTGCTCCTGAATATTCACTGTAAACTTCAGAGGTATTTGATCACCATGTCTGCAATTGGGATATTCTGGAAACTCAGATTAGGGAAATTTGGGCTGCAGTTTGAATCTAAGACTTTTTATTTGGGCCACCAAAAAGTATCATAAGCAGGGCAGGAGGTGGTGCTTTAGCATGCTCTATTTGTCTGGAGGCAGATCACTGTAAGTCAGGATTTTGTCCTTTGCCACCAGAATAAGACTTACAGTACTACAGAAGATGATCTCAAAAATGAAACTTATACTAATGAGAACCATAACATTTGAGTCACTAAGAAATGAACTGACGTGGAGAGAAACCCCAGCTGTTGCACAAGCTTTAATTTTTCTTCAACAGTTCTTGAAGTTTAATTTTATGGGCCA
>NW_010186454.1:253-17603 GCF_000695765.1 Mesitornis unicolor | reverse complement strand
TGCTGGTTAAATTCCCTCACTCCATGTTTGCGCAGCCTTCTACCTTTCAATTTTTCAGCCTCCAGGTGGATACATTCTAAGGCCTCCAATAAAGAGATTTGAGTTAAATAGTTGAGTTTACAAGTCCTTGAGGTAAAGGTAAGGATTTGGGCCCATGATCTGTGGTCCTTATTAAAATAGCACTTCCATAACCCCAGCTCTATTAAAATCCCTGTGAACTCAATCCATAAATTAAAAAATAAATGTTATTCACTATTTTATGCTTGGTCAGTATGTGGAAGCCAAGAAGACTCTTTGCAGTGATATAAGGGCAAAAGCTTTCTATAAGGGATTTACATTCGTAACTTTGTTTTTTGGGAGAGGGAAGTTAACTTTTCGCACCAAAAATACTCATTCATTACCTGATCCAAGGCTCAGTGAAGATGGAAAGACTTCCATTCACTTCCACAGGCTTTGAATGAGACCCATACTGAAAATTCCTGTGGGTGAGAAGATGCAGGGAGAGCAGAAGTGTCAGTGCCAATTTGCAGCTAGAAGGACACACATTGTGTGTTTTATGCCACATGGAACTGCATGGGGGAAACCTGACTCACGCAGCATAGAACCAAACCGTGGTGTTTTGCTGTCACTGATGGCAGTAACAGCTTGTTACATTAGATTATGTTCATTAGCAGAAGGCTTTTCACCAGGGAGAGCCAGCACAACGTAATGCTCATATTCAGAAGTAAAATAATTTACACTGTTTTCTAGTGCACAGTGCCTAGCCCAGGCTCCCCTAATCTGATTGGCCTCTAAGTAAAACTGGCATAAAACTGCCTATTAAAAAATTAAAATAACAATATGCTAAGGCCATATGTTCTTGCAGGAAGTGACAAGATAAAACAAGATGCTCCTAAATGAAACCCACCTTGCTTTGCTTTGGCTCTCCAGGAACAGTGAGGGCAAGAAGCAGCAAAATCAACAGCAGAACAGGTACACACTGCTGGTTAGATGAGAATGTAAAAATCTGTTAGCTACTCCTGCTACTGGACTTTTCCAGAAGTAGCCATGTATCTAGCAGAGCTGGATTCCTTATTGGTAGGAAGGGCTTGACTTCATCATAATCTTCTGTGCTAAGATGGAAATTGGGAATGCAAACGCCAGCCACAATCTACCCCATCTTGATTTTACCTTGTTACATGGAAGTAGTGTTTACATGGTGTCCAATCGATCCTCCTCGATCCTATAACCTCTAGATTAAGGTTCTTCCACATACTTTAATAGTCAAAGTATGAATTGACAGTTCTGACTTTAAATACTTCTGGTTACAAAGCAATGAATTATCTTTTGGTACAAATACGTGTTCTTCGTTCAGAATTGCTATCCCTACCTATTCAGTGGGTGACTGAATAAAATGGCTCCGTAAAAAACAATAATAAATGCCCAGAGATAAACAAATAGTAGAAAGCGATGCCCTTCAAGTACTGTCAGAATACTGATCAGAATACTTGGGTGGTTCTCTTAGGAAGATCACTCACACATTTCACAAGCAACTATAGCAATTCAGAAGAATCCTGCAGAATGCAGCATTAGCCCTTGCTCCATGAAGGCACGAGTGACTCTTCCGAGTAGAGCTTAGGCTCCGAGACAGGAATCAAATTAAAATCAGGAACTCAGGCCTCAGCTTTAATTACTAGGAACCCTTTCTCCAGGTTGAGCTCGAGTGCCCCTCCAGGGATCGTTGCACAGAAATGGGAAATGCTGCGGCTCAGCCAGCAGAGAGCTCCTTCAGATGAGGCTGTACCCACTTTCTATCAGCTCTGCTCTAAAATGAGTACTTGGGCTTTGCAAACTGCTGGATATCTCTCTCTCACTCATATATATTGCGACATAACCTTTGTCTTGCATTTTCCAGGGAGTATATTTTCACCTGGGCTGAACCCAGGCCGTCCTATTTCTAGGCATGACTTGGACTGGCTAGAAAATAATAGACCACTTTAATATAATGACGCCACAGAAAAACAAAACAACGTGGACCATATCTCCTGTGGTCTAAAACTTTCTGCTGGTAGGAAGTGAGATACAGGTACACTGCAAGGTTTACACTCAAAATTCCTTGCATCCGCAAGAAGGCAGTTTGCCTCAAGAAACCTGTGGCTTAAGCACTTATCTCCCAAGCTTGTATTTTTTGTTTCTTTGTCTTTAGATATTATCTAACAATTGGATTTTCTACACAGTAAGAGCAAACACAGAGAAATACATAAATTAATATTTTAAAATACAGACATTAAAGGGGGAGCGGGAAGATGGAATATTTTATCCTGAACATGTATGTGTCGAGTGTTTTGGAAAAAGATGGTGCATCTTTAATTCTCTATGGTATAAAGAAATGCATTAAGTTGCTGGTCAACTCTTTTAAGTTGTTTAAATGCATGGCTCATGACTGTTAAGTAAAACTTCAGCCTTACAAACAACAAGGGTATAGTGTTTTTGAAAATATGGTGTACAGCTTGGAAACTTACTCTGAAATTCTCTGAGGTGTTGAACTTTGCCATCAGCAAAAAGTATTTTTAGCAAAGAGGCCTTGAATTTTCAGACAACAGAGATTTCATTAGGTTGGGTCTCTGATTTTTCCACTACAGAAGAACATTAAATAGCTAGAATACTTTATTTGTAAGTATAATTTATCTTTTGATTCCATGAAGTAGAATTCATAAGGCTAAATCATGCCCAGAAGTGAGAAGCAGAGCTGCTGGCACAGTATATTCTTTCCAAAAACCAAGGGCAATGTTCCCCAAGGTGGGCTGAGCGTTATCCTCATGTGTGCTTTGCCCAGTATTTCGATCCTCTTTTGCGCGGGCATCAACTACAGCCCCCTCTTCTGCTAATTAAGCATCTGCAGAGTCATTAGGAGTCATTTTGTTGGTTTGAGGAGGCTTTGGAGCAGGCCCCATATGTTGTCGAAAGCTGTGCAGATCCTGCCAGCTCACAGATCCTCTCTCCTGGTACTGGTGTTTCTGAGCTCCTACCCAGCGAGCTGACTCTCATACTGGGCTTCTGGGATGAAACAAGAGCCAGGCTGCAATACCTTCCTTTGCCTTCTTGCATCACAGCACCTTGGGCAACATTTAGCCTTTAAACTGGTCATCCGATCAAAGGGTAATGTGTTACTAAGCTTGGCTGTCACTAGGCTACAGAAAACCTCCTGTTTTGCTGGTCAAATAAGAATAGATTTTTTTTATATTTATTGTTATTTTCATTTTCTTTCTTGGGAAAGCTATGTGCAATTGATCTAACATTAGAGAAAGAGATTGGTGTAGCGCTAATCTACCTTATTACTGCGAACTGTAGTAATTTAAGAAGCAGATTTTAAGCTAAACGCACAGACTTCTTGTGTTTCACTTTATATAAAGGTCAGTTTGGGCCCGGTCCTCCTGTCCTTGGACCTCATCCCAGGTTCTTTTGCACCAGTGTAAATCCAGAATAGCTCCAGTGAAGCTGAGCCAGGTCTCACCTTGTACAAATCCGCATAGCTCACAAGGCTGGTGCAAAACCAGCTGAGCATCTGCATCTGTAGAGACATCACGAAAACAACGCATTCATGGTGGTGTAAAAAACGCTATGTGTAAGGAAGTCAGAAGGGGTATTATCTCATGGAATATTCTCCACAGGGACCATGGTCAGAGCCCACCACACTGCTGTGTCATCAGTTGTACTGGGGGGAAACACAAACTGCATAATATACTGCTACATTTGAAAATAGGGAGCAAATTTCTCCCCCATATTATGCAAATGAATCCCTGCTGAATGCAATGGCAGTTCCAGTTATTTCGCTGATAAAAATGACGACTGTTTAGGGTTATTGGGGACTTGGGGGAGGGGATGAGGGGTTGTTTGTTTTTTTCCCCTCAGAGAAAAAGTAATTTAAGTGAAATGTGCAAGGCAGTGTTTAATTGCTTCCTGCCTTGTTTGTACATAGCAATTTGGCTGTTTATTGGTTGTCTTTGTTCAGATTTTTATTGTAACTTGTTGCTATATATGCAACCAAGCGTATGTTAAAGTTTAAACTTTGGTACATAACAATGCACAATTTTATGTGCTTTAAAACTTTGTAAATATATAGATGAACAATGTATGCTGTGCTAACTGTGATCTTGGGACTTGACACAACAATATTTTCATGCATATGTACCTGCAAATGGTTTGAAAAAAAGCAAAACATATATTGAGGATGGCCATGAGCCAAGAGTAAATGAGTGCCGTATGACTCATGCTTCTTTAATAATTCCTGAAAGAGGCATGTATAGTACATAAAATAGACAGTAAAAATAATTTTCAAGACTACAAATATTTTTTATAACTTCAGATATTAAATACTATTTTAGAAAAAAGATCGGTTGGTAAAAGAAATCTTAGGTTTATTCAAGTGAATCGTTGTCATAAAAATGTTCTTAACATAGATATTCTGTTTGATCTAATATCATAGAAACCTAGTGCTTTTACGATGTAGAAGACTTGAAGTGCTCTTGCATTCCTAAAATTCTTGTGATCTTCTAAAATTATGTACTTCAAGTCTTCTCCCTCATTAACAAAAAAATGCTCATCTATACACCCACATAATCCTCAATACCATGTATACTTGTGTATAATCTGTATTTTTCTACATACATTCTATCTGGCCAGTACCAGGTACCCACGTATGTGAGCTTTACAATCCATGGAAATCTGAATGTAATTTGCGTATTTCTCTGAATTCCTCTATTTTTAGTGGCAAGTGACTTTTTCTAAGGTCAAGCTTTCAAATATGGTCTCCAAATTTTTATTTTGGAGACCATACATATTAAGAACCCTAAATGAAATAGGCATGGCTTCCACAGTTTGTGGGTAAAAATAACCTCCCACCAAAGTCAACAGAAACTGCAATTCAGTTTCTATGAATGTAAATGCCTTAATACAGAAGTGGTATCTGGGTAGTCAAGATTTGAAGTGGCATTTTCTAATCTGTGTTACAACTGCAGGAGTCGCACACACGAGCATCTCTGCACTGAGGCAGTGAACAGCAGAGGAATCTCATGGGCTGGCAGACGGAGCCCTCCTTCTCCAACCCCAGGGCTGTCGCGCAGCTCTGCAGCTTTCAGCTGGGAATTGACAGTGACAGCCACACAGAATCCGCTGTGTTTTTCTGGTGTGAATCCGAGCTCTCATGTGCTGTGTTGTGGGGATGTACGATCTGCTTGTAGTCGAGAAACACCCCAGGTATTACCTACAGAGGGAATTACCTTATGAAAGTGAAATACACCCTTCTGTTGGGATTCCTGTTTCTCACATATTCTTATACACAGAAAAGCACAGCAACGTTTCTAAATGTATAAAATTGGGTTACTGTATTTAAGCAAGAGAACTAACAACTCCATTTCCAATGCTGAAATGCTGAAACTGGAAGGATTCTGCTTTGGGTCACCGTTTCCCTTGTTTCAAAGATGGAGAGGTTGCTGAAGGTATTTTCACTATCACACTGTCCGAGCCTCTCAGTATTTCATGTACCGTTACCCTTTTGTGCAGATAATGCCATAACTGAGTAAGTGACATGCCCACGGTCACACAGAGAGCTTGTGACAGAGCAGGGATGCAATTTTCTGGCCAGCATCCTTACAACAGCGTCGATTATCCATAGCGTGTGCACAGGTACATGGTAATGTAAATGCTGACAAACGTCTGTATTCCAGCCACGACATGCCAACTCTCTGCAAGCTTCAGCATAACAGCCTCCTGCTGGAGTACCTGTGGAGATTTTCACACGTGGAAAGTATTTTAACCAAAACGCAGTTTGAGTTAAGCAGCAGAGCAAAATAACACTTAAAATGTAAGATAAAACGTGACTGTTGGTCATTTCTGCTTCCTTGATTTTTAATTTCAAAACATTGTTACCACATTTACTAAAAGAATTTTTACAAAACCAAATGCAAGTAATTAGTCATGTACAGTAACCTAAGAAATTAACTAGAAAAAACACCGCAAGACAAAGAAGGATTTTTGTGTGCATGCACTTAAATTACTTTGGTGCGTTTTTGCATGTTCCACGCATTTTTTTAGGGCCTGGTTGTTCCTATGTTTTGCTTGCCCGAGCTGAGATTTCTTCTTTACATAAGAAGATAAGCAGGTGAACAGTGCGATTCTTACAGACCTTTATTACCAGCTTGCCAAGGTCTCTAGGACTGTGCTGTTTTATAATCGCCTCTGTGTTCTATGCTGTTTTACTGAAATGCTTTTAAACCAACTGGAAAGACGTTAACCAACTCTTATAGGCATGTTTGTGACTCGTTCTTCAGGAAAAGATAACCATCTCATTGTTCCATTCAAATGTATTGACTTCTATAAACTGTCATCTCTCTGAGCAAACTATTAACTTATTTTTTAAGTCTGCCTTTAAATAAAAGCTTTGGGTTTGATTTGGGTTTTTTGTTTGTGTTGCAAACACACAACAAATCTTTATTAATAAGCTTTGCCGCTCTCTTCCCCAGACTGCTGTTTTCAGACTCTCCTTTCAAACAAATATATGTTCACTAGAAAGGGGTTATTGAAAATGTTTCTATTTTCTTAGAGTTTTTAATTAATACTAATTAGTTAGTCCTCATTAAACAGTAGGACATCTGCTCCTTACCTGTGTGAATAACAGCTCTAATTATTCTCATTTTCCAGTTCATCTTAATTATAGCACAAATGCAAGAAAAGAAATTGGGTAGAATCCTTCCCTTTGCTACCCACATACATACTCACAAAGGAAAAATGGTAAACTGAGCAGCAATTTTTGAGCTTTATAAACTAGTATTAAAGTCAATTTAAAGACAAAACAGCCTTTTATAGTAGTAAATATAAATACTTTGCTTTGGAAATATCAAAATCACTTAATTTGGTGATACGGGCTTTTTTTTTTTACGGAATCAATGTGATATTTTCAAAATAAATAATTTGAAAATTTCAACCTAATTTGATTTTTTCAGGGTAAAAAACCAGGCAATGTCAAAGTGTTTTGTCCAGCGCTGTTTGTAATCTCTTTCTGAAGATCCTGAAGCAAAACATTTCAAGCGTGGATGCCTTCATTAAGTGATGATAAATAAATCCATACTAGATGACTGGGCTGAAACACCCTTCTGGAAAAATGCTGACTTCTGCCAGTGCTGCTGATTTCAGTGGTATTTGGGAGTGCTCCTCACTTCTGAAAATCATTGGCATTTTGTTCAAGTGCTTACTATCGGTCACACATGTATGAGAACGTGGCTCCAGGTCCCCTCAGCAGCGACCATTTCTAAACCACAAAAGATTTTTGCCACCTATGTGGGGCTTCTTCACAAGAATCTGCATGGCCTTCACCTTTGGCTGTATTGCTTTGTAAAATGTTTGAGAAACAAAAATGTTGCTCTTCTTTTTGCTTATCTTCTTTTCCTGAAATGGTCACAGAAAGAATCTAAGTCAGAACTTGGGCCTGAACAGTTTAACACTTGATTCTCATGGCTACAGATGCTTTGAACCCGGTCCCAGCAGAACAAGGATTTTTTCAAGTTTTCTTCTGGGGCACACTTGCTCCTTCCCCCTTCTGTGCCTTGTGGTTTTGTCCTGATCCCCTGCTCTCTCGTGGCTCCATCCTGATCCCTCTCTTCCTCAAGTCTGAGTCACAAGAGCAATAACCCTGCCTGCTTCGACCTACTCAGTGCCTCAGCTGTTAGGGTAAAGCCCACGCTCCCCGGGGACTCACGTTTGAGTACAACCCCAGGATTGTCAGGGCTCTGGCTGGCCATGCTGCCGAGGGGACAGTCTAAGGCTCTATTTTAATCTTCTGGATTCCAGCCAAACACGGGAACGGAGCTGCCAGCACGAGGGGGGCCCTCCTGCTCACTGCGCCTGACCTCCCATCAGGAGAGGTGCTGGTGTGTTCCTTCTCAAACTACTAGGGCTCTTTCATTGCGTCTGACCTCCCATCACGAGTGCTACCAGGGATCCAGCTTCGACTACTGGGGGCTTAACCCTGGCACGCATCCAGCACACGAGCTGCACGCCGCTTGTCTCCAGATGTAAGATGCACCGAGCATACGCTCACCCGCCACAGGCTCAGCTGGAGGGGGCTACTTCAGGCACTTTGTAAAAGCAGCCATGAAGTGCCGACGACTCCTCTGGCTTACAAAGGCGGATGTACCCCTGCATGGTTTTCAGCGGCTCCTTATCTTTTTTTGGGGGTAGATGCGTGTAACAGCATTTTCCAGTTCATGGCCCTATCCGTGATCCGTACTCCTGCAGCTGACTCTGGATCTTGACTGCAGATACACGCTCCTGTCTTGCAGTGGTATCATCTCCATAGCCTGTCCCAACAGACAGTAATTGGGTAAACAAGACCTGGCCATGCTGTGGGGAGGAAGCCTGAAAACAACTGCGAAGCACTGAGCACACCTTATCCTCTCTTCGGTGCCCAGAGATGTGAATTTTACAAAAGACTGTTACAGAGGTTAGCAGCTCAGCTAAGTTACAACAGGTTTTGCTGCTCAGCTTTGCAGATCTCTTCTTCAATACAGACAACAAGCACAGCAGCGCTTTCCTCCTGCCATGCACTCTTCGTTTGCTTAGACTGCCAGGCCATCAGCTGACACCTATCCTGCACACAAAGTGCTCTTCCCTGATGCCAGCAAGCTCAGAGCTGGGATCTTATTTATTAACAGCCTCCTATTTTGTTACATTTGCTGCATATCACAACCACATCACCTTCCATACCAATCTAACACACCATGAGTCTTCTTAATTGCCATGTATTTTTACCAGCCTAAGCATGTCCTTATTAATTCCATTAGTTTGCTAATACATATGCCCATCGGGTTAGCTCTACAGAGTTATGCAGCTTTACACTTCAGCAGCCTGAAGGCTCCCATGTGGCTGTGGTGACTGAGCACACAGTGGCGGGAAAAAGCCTTGTCCTGTGGAGGGCCAGGAGGGACGTTCAGTACCAGCCACAGGCTAACGCTTCCTTGCACCCCTCGCCACGGCTGCCCGAAAGTCCCATCCGTGCCCGGTTTGGAGGCCACGCTGGGCCGGGGCACGCTGCCCACGCAGGGCCGGGTGGGCCGAGCTGCCAGCTGCGCGCCTCCTCACCTCATGCCCACCCAAAATGGTGAATGGCGGGAGCCGCCCGGCACCCTCTCCTAGGCAACTTGAGGTAATGGCAGCTGCCAGGCTTGGCTTGGGGTGCCCTGAGTTTGGGTTTTATGCCCTAATGAGATATATGGGCTTTGTGGGGCACAGAAAGGAGGAATTATCCAAGGACTCATAAACGAGTGAGCTGAAAAGAACCGTCCGGTGTTTTCCACAGACCGTGGGCCCTTAGCTGCACCGTTACTGCTGGTCCATGCTCCTGACATGGCATCCCACGTTGCTAAGGCTCAGCGTGCATGGATTGCTTCCTGTACACCAACCGCTGATGGCCACTGTCACTGCCTCTCAGGTATTTATCATTTTCAGGTCTCTGAGGTGACCGGAGGCCCCCTGAGGGTGATGGCGGCTGTGGCACCAGTAGTGTGGGGTGGGCACGCCTTTGGCTCACCAACACAGAGTTAGGGCCAGCCTGAACCTCTCAAGCTCCAACCATCACCACCAGCCTTAAACTCTCTGTACAGGCATCTGCATGGTGCCTTAGAAAACCTGTATGGGTTTTCAAATCAAAAGAGATTGAAAAGTGCTGTGCTAAATCACTAGGAAACACCTGATGTGCAAAAACATTCGGGCATGAGTCCACATGGATGGGGCGTTTCGACAACCAGGGGCGGCTTGTGTGTCGTCCTTGCCAATGAGTCTCTGGAAGACAGCTTGCACATGCATTCTTGGCAAAGTAAAACTCATAAAGATTACTCTGTTTGAGTGATTGCATCACCACAGGTTTCTGAGTGACTCCAAACTCAAGATGCATATTTTTCAATCTCCCCTGCTGTTGCTGATAATTTGTTCCATATTTACCATATTACTTAGTACTTGCAAATGGGGTTTTTTTTAGAACGTAAATGTTAATTAAATTAGATAGCTGTAGCCACAGCAGGCCAAACTCATCTCTGACCCTTAATGCCATTGCAATCTGTGGTTTTAACATTCAGGATGAATTTAGCGCTATTGACTTTCCCCATACATTAATTCATTGTACTTGAAAAGAAATGGAGCTTTCTCTTCTGCGTAAGCTCAGATGGTAACTATTTCTGTGTTGAGCTTCGTGCTGGCATTGGGTCCTAAAGTTTTTCAAAGGATAAGGCTACTGAAACTGTATTGCTTGTTAAAATATATATATGTGATGAATATATACAATTCTGGACTTATTCAAAGACCACAGGTCTTATATCTACATCTGTCAAGGTAGGATTTAGGTAAGAATGTAGGTAAAATAAAAGGCGTAATGCAACAAGCTTTTAAAAGTACATTTACTCAGCTGGAGATTTTATGGTAATATTTTCCCTTACAGTAAATCGGCAAACTCCCACAATATGAGAAAAAAGGGCAATTCAGAATAAAATTATCTTATGCACAAATTGCACACATCTCCTACATTCTGCAGAGATTGCTTCCAGTGTCCAATATCACATTTTTAAAATCAGTTTAATAAAATTATATTTATTATTACATTTAAGGCGATGTAGTTACCATTTGTGTCTAGAATATCCTTCACAGACTTGATGATAGCTTTCCCTTTGGAGCAAGGATGAAGTAAATGAGATCCATGTTGTAGGGCCCACTAATGTGCAAGCTGATGAGAGGTCTATTGTTTCTGTGACAGATAGCTTTATTATTTCACTTTCAACATGTTCTACATTATTCGCTCAGTTTACAGAAAAGCAGTTCAACCAATGCTGAGAATAAATATTTTAGTTTTGGTAATTAATTTTAAAAACATACTGAAGATTCATTTCAGCATCCACTGAAGCCATGAAAGCTGGAGAGAATGCAGCTGTACTGAGCATCTGCTACCTGATTAAGTTCCAAGAAGGCAATAATCTAGTTTTCAGCTTTCGTGTTAAAAATCCCATTTGAAGTGACAAACTAATGTCTTCCACTGGTATTTTTCTTACTGTCTCCTGTATTTGTGGTTTAACCAATTATTTGAACTTTAATTCTTTGCCAAATAACCAGATTTACCACATACAGATCCGTATTAATGCATATTAATACAACTAGTACAGCATTTCATCCTGTTCTGGTAGTCAGACTTCAGAAAGATCCAGGAGGATCAGCAGAGATTTATATGAATGATTCAGGGATTGGAAAGCATACCTTGGAGCAAGATACCTGGGCAACTCTTTCTAGTTCATTAACCAGGAGGTGAGTAAGAGCTATTGGCTCCTGCTCAGCACGTATGTTCATGAGAAGGCTGCTTCAGCTTCTAAAGGTGTCCTAACACTGAAAAGGAGCTGAATTGTGGGACCCAGAGTCTTGATACTGGTGCAGTTTTGAGTAGAAATTGGGTGTACCATTGACTTCTGGAGAAACTTGCTGAAGATTGACATGCCCTTTGAACTGAACTGCCTCTCTAAATTCGCATGTCTCATTGGATATTTTTATTATTATTTGCCTCCCAATACCTTCTGTTAAGTAAGGAAAAGCAAAAAATATGACTTATGATGAAATCTAGAAGTATATGTAATACATACGCCATAAGACAGATATACCACAGCTGTACACCAGTGAAAAAATTTAGGAGGAGCTGTGCTTTCAAAATAGTTTGTATTTGGCCCTATGCATGTATTAATCATAGGCATGCATAATTTCTGTGAAAGTTGAGGGAAATGAATACAGATGAAGTCATTAAAAGAAAAATCAATTCAGGTGGTCACACTTCAGCCCAACCTGTGTGTCCAAGGTCTCTTTTGGAGGTTTTTTTTTAAGGCTATGTGCAAAGTTGTAAGAAAAACTGAAGAACGGGTTGAACTTTGCCTCTGGAAAATGTCTCTTATATTGGGACTTTCTTTAAATTAAAAAATATCTGTTGAATACTTTTTCATATTGGATGGTACAAGATAGTAATTCTCCTCTTTAATATGAAATTTGTGGGAAAATAGCCAGTTATGCCCATTCCCTTAGAACTTCACCACGTACCTTTGATGTACATGTTTTTGGCATAATTTAGCCAGTCCTGCTGGTGCAACAGTTAACGTCTCCCATGCTTGGATTCACACAGGAATTAATTTGGTCTGCATTGTTAACTAGTCTAAATTGCCTGCATGTTAGCAGCCACTGAAATGAAGCATAGTTTCAGACTTCACATGATGCTTAGCAGTTTATTATTAGCTTCAAATTTTGGGGACTTTCATAACACGCAGCCACTGCCCTTTTGTAATAAAAATCAACAGCTGTGCCAAAAAAATGGTGTGGCTGGGCAGTACCTATTCCTCTGTGGCTTTTCTGTCCCTGTCCTGCTCTGCTGAGCCCTGCTGGAGGATGCAGAGCCCTGAGCAGTAGTGCACTGATACCTCTGTGCTGCTTCACCAGTTTGGGGAATGGGTAGGTGGCCTGATGGGTTGGGTTGTCACCAGTCAGGAGTGAGTGTTGCACAGACGGTGACCTTGGTGTCTTGGTGCTGACCCTGTCCCAATCTACAGCTACTGAACTCGTCATTCCACTGGGACCTCTGGAAAGGACATTGGAAAACTACTGGCAGTGTGAGCGATCTTGACTGAAATCTTTCAGCCTGAGCAAATACACAGCTCTGGCTCCACTCTGCACCCTCTAGGCTGGCAAGAAGGCATGGGTTGAAAGTGCAAGTGAGTGTACTTTGAAGATTGTTTTGGTGTGAATTGATGGGGGCAGGCAAAAACACTTGTAGGAACACTGAGGCTGCAGAATAAATAAATTGGGACTTTGTGCATCCAGTTTTACTGGAAATGAAGTTAAGACAGGACTTCACTTTTTGAAAGAAGTAAAGGATACTGGAAGTAGAGTGGCCCCAGTAAGGGTGTTGGTTCTGGGAGATGAACACAGGTAAGACCTGCATTTTTGGATGCGGTTTGGCAGCAGTGAAAGTTGGCAGAGCTAAGCTGACAGCGGGGGCTTTAAAAATTCCTTCCTTGCCCTTTCAGTTCTCTGGGTAATACGTTCCCTCCGGCTGTGTGACTGTACACAGCAACACACCTTTAAGTACTTCCGTGCTGGTTTTGAGTATTGGCTCATGCTCTTCTTTAGGTGCCTGTAGGCAAGTTTATAAATTATCTGCTGAGGTTTATTTGCTTATGTGTTTTCTTGAAACATGCTTAAACATAGATTATATTTAGTCAGTATCTTTGTCTCTTTAAAGACATTCTGCTATTCTGTTGCTCTTACTATTAGCTTTTGGGTTTCACAGAAACTCATAAAAGCCTCTTGACCAGCAGATCTGCGGTAAAGGTCTGCTTGCCGTAACGACCACCTGCCTGCTTGCTAACCACGTGCTGTCTGTCAAGGTGCCTGTTCTCCCCTATTTCAAGGTCATCAACTGAACTCCGTCGGCAACAGTAAACAGGCAAGTAGCTAAATGTCTATTGAATGAGCGGCCTGCCAAGTTACCGATGCAAACATATTTTTTTAAAGAAATACGCAGCTCAACTTGTGGTAGCCATTGGGAAGCTGAGCTGCAAAAACATCACCACCACAAGAACACAGTATTTTTCTCCTGATTACAACACGCTCATTTATTTTGGAATTCTTATGCAGCTGAGGACTACAGGGCAGTGACAGTAGAAGAGCTGTCCAGATGCCAAGGAAAAGAGAGAACCATATATGTACTCCTGTCCTGAAATGGTAGAAGACAGGGAGAAAGGCTGGTTTGAAAGAATACATTTCCATAAACTTTTTCAAGGGAGTCTGCAGATTGCTCTCACAACAGATACCTGCAATACTTTGAAAATATGTATAAAATCCAGATGATTGCTAAATTCTCAGGTCTCCATGTTCACTTGAAGAGAATGCAGAGATTTATTTTAAAATGAGCTGGGAAAGCCATCACATAATAAGGTACTTGTGGTGGGAGCAATGCCTATAGTATGTATTCCTAGGGCCTGAGAGATAGCGGGCTCTAACATCTGACGGGGTTGGTTAGATAGCAATAATAATAAAAAAACTATAATAAGGACTTTGTTTTGGTTATGTGGAAAATTCAAATTGCCATGTACTTCTATAGCACATGTAGACATTTTTTCTATTTCTTAATATGTGATCATTTCTGCATGAAAGCAACCTCTCTGGCACTCAGCATTATTTAAAACTCTTAGTTTTACTGACAGTTCACAGCACTGACTTTTTGAAAGAGACTGTGTTCATCAAAATGTATGGAGCACAGGCTGTATAGCCTAGTGCATAGGCTGTACAGAATTTTTTATGGGTCTTACCACAGTATCTGAAGTTCCTTAAGCCTTCTTTTAAAAGCCTTTTTTTCTGTTTTATTTGAAAATAAAGGAGCATAGGTGCTGAAGCACAGGTGTGCTGAAGCAACCAGCAGACAGTGCTGTTTCATTGTCTTTCTTCTGTCATACCATCTGTCACCTCATGGCTTTAACTGATGCTATAAATTTTTGTGGGAGCAGGGAGCCTTTTTCTTACACTTTTGTACAATATCAAACATGGTTGGTCCATGTCCAAGCTTTTAGGTACTATGACAATATAAATAATAAATCTTTTAAAGGATTTTTTTTTAATCTTCACAGCATCATCATGGGTGTGATGTAATCTTATGGATGGAGAACCAAGACATAGACAGTGTACAGTCCGAATTATCGAGTAACCCCTAATTGTGGGTGTGCTTATTCAAGCCACCTAATAGCTGATATTTCATATCATGACTTCATATGTTCAAAGCTCAGTTCCAGTTGGCTTGAATTGCAGCTGTTGCGAATGCACGCCCTGCTATGAATGCAGTCCCTACTGAGGCTGCATAGCTTAAGCATTGTTGAAAATGAGACATATACATTAAGTGGCCACCTGTGAAAAGTTTTCAGTTGCTTATATGCTACTTCACTGGGATTCATCGGCAGAACACAGGGAGAGGATTCAATTTTCTGTGGTGATGTTCAGTTCCTGCAAGTGTTGCCTTTATCTTCTTGCCATCTTCTGCTTCATTCACTACTTAGCATCTAATTACTGTAACAAATCAGAGAGTCCTATTTCCACAACGGTCTCCTTTCATTGCATATCCCTTGTCAGGTGCACGATCAGCAAGCTCCAAAGATGAAAAAGAAAGTCTGCACACTGACTATAGAAATCAGAACAAATGGCATTTGCTCAAGTAGTGAAAAGCTGTAGCATGAACTATGAGAACAATTCAGGGCTGATTCTCAGACACCAATGGCATGCAATAGAACATGGTTCACTATCAAAAATGTGCTTCCTCCACATGAAGGCACTTCAGCTTTATTCCTTCATGTATCACACTTTTGACTGAAGGTGGCTGAAGGTCTTCTGTCCCCAGGACTGGTATTTAAGAAACAGTGACTATTCAGATAAAATAGTGAGAAGCCATACAAAAGCAACAATACATTAAATTTAGAAGACTGCTTCTGAACTAAGTTTTGTCTAAGTAGTATTTCCTTGCTGTGAGGACTACTTTGAGAAGTTGTGCAGAGAGCAACCGGTATTTCACACACCACACAACTGTTCCCTGTAGCTACAGTTTACTCTGCCATGTTCATGGCCAGTTGGTGAGGCCTCTGGTAGCAACACTGTGGAGTTTTGCCACTGCCTGTCATGCAGCTGTGATTTGGATCTCCCTTTTTAATTGACTTCCACTCTAACAAAATCAGAAGATGGTATGAATGAGGCCCCGTGGCCTATCCCTGCCAACATGCTACTCTTGTAAAAGACAGGAACCAGCCCTAAGCAGGGAAAGTGGGGCCCTCTTCTCAGTTTTGCTGTTTCGTGACCCCAGGCAAGCCAGTTCTGTACTTCGTGGGCCTTTATCTTCTCACCATTTATCTGTGTAATCTATCAAGATGATCCAGAATTCAGACCCTGAACTGCCATTCAAGACATGCACAATGCCTGATGCACTTTGTATGAAATCTGTTGGATTCTCATCTCAACGTTTCTGATAAATCTCTTTACAACACCACAGTGGTCCCTGTATACTAATGCATACGTGTTCTTGATGTTTTGAAAATTTTCAAAGCAGCTTTCAACAAGGAGCCATTCTTTTCCCACATTCTTAGTCCATGATGCAATAGTCTTACCTCCTTGCACAGAACGTCTTCCTTGCCCAGTGTCCAGCACATGATGCAGTTTGAGCCAATCAAATCAACATCATGTTTCATTATAAGCAGCACCTTGTGTGGCACAGCAGGATTTTAAAGCACTATCTGGGATTTTAGAGCTCTGAGTTCAGTTTTCAGTCCTGTCACAGATTGATGGAAGCATCTCTGCCCAGGCAGTGACGAGCCACCGTACATCAGGAGGAAGCCATCCAGCCCAGCCGGAAAACAGTCAGGCTGGCCTAGGCCTTGGCTGAGGGAGTGAGACAAGGTCCTCCAGCTGATCAAACCCTGGTTCCCTTCCAGCTGTTCTGCATCACAGATCAGCATCTGGCTCTTTCCCCTGCATACACTATAGTTTTGCCATTGGTTTGAGCAAACATTCACATCTGAGTTCAATTCCTACTGACTTAATAAACATAACCTATGCCAGGACAGTGATTCAGTGACACGAATCTGGAAGGAATCTGTTGTCCGAGGGGTTTGTTCCTCTTGGAGATCATCATTCGCTGGTGCTCAGTGGCAGCATCCCTTCTCAGGATACCTGCGTGTGCGAACACATGCTCATGTCTGCTATCCCTGGGTATGCTTTTCCAGCAGTTAAACAAATGGGAATCAAGAATCTCGACTGTTCTTTGTTTCTGTCTTTTGGAAGGCTCTGTTGCCCATTAAAATCCATGTGAGCTTTTTCTGTCACTTCACAGGTTTCCTGAACGAAGCCCTTTCCAGTGTCAGGATTTAAGCTGCAGGATCAGGCTTTTACCTTGAAAATCTGTGCATTAAGCCCCTCGTACCTTATCTATATAGCTGTTGAACTAATCAATAAACACTCTGCTAGTTACATTTATCCTCCCAAGCTGCGGGATCACGCACCACTGGCATTGAAAAGGCTGAATGATTTGCCTCGGTTCATGCTATTGAATAAAATTGACAGCTATGAGATGGAAATGTTCAGCTCTTTTTTTAATTTGCTACAGGAAAGATTTATCAGACAGAGGTGAAGTCTTTGACCCAGTTTTGTCCTGGTGGGGTCTCTCTGAATGCCTTTACAAGCTACAGAAAGGAAGAATCCCAAGCACTGACATTTTCAGGTGTCTCTTACCCTCCCAGTTACAGCCGCGATGCCCCAGCAAGCCAGTGGG
>NW_010186454.1:0-230 GCF_000695765.1 Mesitornis unicolor | reverse complement strand
CGCGCCAGCCTCAGCAGAGCTATTGCGGGGCTGCTCAGAGGCTGCTGCAGAGCAGGGCTGGGGGCTCGCTCCCACCCGGCCGGGAGCAGGGGCAGGCTCGGCACCCCGAGGTGCCACATCCACTCCCCAGGAGCGGTCAGCAAGGAGCAGGGTCCTGGGGATGCTGCTGCCGGGTATGGCCTGAATGGCTCCAGCGGCTCAGGATGCGGGGCTAGCAGAGCCGGGGGGCT
>NW_010186453.1:4572-29513 GCF_000695765.1 Mesitornis unicolor | reverse complement strand
ACAAGTTGTTTTGTTTTGTTGTGGTTTTTTGTTTGTTTGTGTTTTTTGTGTGTGTGTGGTTGTTTTTTGTTTTTTTTAAAAAAAAAAACCGCAAATGAAGCGGAGGCGGCTCCGCGGTGGGAGCGACTGGAGCAAGGCCGGGGAGGGGGCTCCTGCCCCCATCCCTCCCCACTCAATTGGGGATTTTCGTTGCACACACGTGTGCCGAGGGCGCCACGCAGCTCGGGGCGCGGTGCGGGGGCGCCGCCGCTTGCTGCTCCCACCGGGTTGAGCGCGGGTCCGAGGACAGAGAACGGCCCTGCTGCCCTGGGTGCCGCCGTGGGCGCATCTATTTTCCTGCCTTTCCCCTTTTTTCGTTTTATTTCCTTTTATTTCATTTTAGTTAATTTTCTTTTTTTTCTCTTTCTTTCCTCCTTTTTCTCACTTCTTTCCCTTTCCCATTTCTTTTCCTTTCTTTCCCCTTTTTCAGTTTCTTTTGCTTTCCCCTCCTTTTTTCATTTTTTTCTCTATTTCTTTACCTTTCTTTCCTTGCTTTCTCTTTCTTTTCCCCTCATTATTTTCCCTTTTCCAGTTTCTTTCCCTTTTCCCTTTCTTTAATTTTCTTTTATTTTTTCTCCTTTTCCCCATATTTTCCTTACTTTTAATTTCTTTTTTCTTTTCAGTTTCTTTCCCTTTTCCCTTTTTCCCTTTATATCCTCTTTACAGTTTCTCTCCTTTTTTTCAGTCTTTTCTTTCCCCAATCTTTCCGCTTTTCCTATTTCTTTCCTTTTCCTGCCTTTCTTTCCCTTTCCCCCCTTTCTTTCTTTTCCCTCATTCTTTCCCTTTCCCCTTTCTTTTCCCCCTTTTCTTTCCCTTTCCCCCCCTTTCTTTCCTTTCTTCCCCTTCCTGCCTCCCGTGATGCCAACACCTCACCTCTCCTCACGGCCCACCTTACTTCTGCTCCACCCTCTCCGGTTCCCCCTGCCCACAGAGCCATTTCCCAGTGGCAAGGGGCTGTTTCCCCAGGTGAGGCTGTGGGCAGCCCTCCTGCCGCGAGGATGGGCAATGGGTGAGGACCACAGTGATGGGTTCCTCCTGCTGTCCCCCCACCTGCCAGGGGAGGGTTTATTTTTTTATATATTGTGGGGGGCCCTTACTGTACCACTTGCCACAGACAACAGGGATTTCTGTAGCCAGATCCTTGCTGCTGGGAGATCTCTACCTGTCCAGACTGTCTGTCCCTGCCAGTGCCAGCCATGTAAGGCCAGAGCACCCTGGCTGGGGAAGGAGTGGCTTTCTACAGGTCTTTTTCTGACTCACACAAGCAGTAAAAATAATGAACCTCATCCCTCTGTGGCTGGAAAACAGTGGACCAAGTGCCAACGACACAGAGGATTCTAATCATGGTGATTTTACTTCCCACTCTGGTAGCAAAAACATCGATATTGAAGGATTTTGGAGACCGTGAAATGCTTTGCTTGTCACTGACAGCATTCTGCACAGCTGCATGGTGCTTTGCTGCCTTCCTGAACTCACACCTCCTTCACTCTCTGTTATTTATTTCAGTAATGGCACAAGGAATCACTGTCAGGGATAGATGGAACAAATTTCTGGGCTTCACCAAGTGTGTGGCTGTCATGTATGCATCTCCTATTAAAGCCACAGATTCCCATCTCCGATTGCCTCTTTGTGTCTGTACTTGTCTACGATACCTGTGTCACACTCCAGTAGTTTCTGATGAGAATGGGGAGAAACATTGCCCTGGCCTGGAGGAAGCTGAAGAAGCTGTTTTGCCAAGGTGGATCCTTCCAGGCTTCAAGGAAGTGGGAAAAGACCAAATCATAACAGTATCCTGAGAAAGCTGAGTTAATCTGTGAAGCTTTTTGAGGGATGCACAGTAGTGCTATGCTAAGAGTGAGCTCAGAAAGGGCTTTGGAGAGAACAAACTCTGACAGCCAAAAATGCTCCCAAAGCGATTGAACCCTTTCCTATGCCACAGCTTTGCTGCTATGCCCCACCTCAGAGCTCCCCTCTGCTCTGCTCTGTACCACACTGTACACAGCATGGGTATTTCTGTCCGTAGTGGTAAGGAAACAGGTGTCCCATGGGAAGGAATGGATGTGTGGATGCCTGAACCCATTTTCTTTGTGCAAGTTTTGCTGTCTTATCGCCCTGTGTGGGGCTGTGCATTGCTCCTGGACCATGGCCTGGAAGCTGGGGATGACACAAACCCATTAGCGCAGGGGGGGAGGCAGTGGGGTAGGGAGGCAGAAGGTGAGGCTTGTCTCGAAAAGGGGATGCCAGTACTTTCTGTCACCCCTGAGTCCTATCTGAGGCATCATTAGCAAACTAATAAAATAGCTGCAGATGTTGAGCCGATGGAAGTACATGTTTCTCAGGAGCATCCTGAAAAACTCTTTGGTTTGGAAAGTCATCACCTCATCCCTCCTTTTCTCTTTGTTTCATCTACTTTTCCACTTTCCCCTCCACCCATCCCCATCTCTTCTCTCCTGTCTGGATTTTTAGGAGAAGAAGGAAAAAAGCTTGTAAAGGGTCTTTCCTTATTCAAAAGGCAAAAATCTGGAGAAATGCCCATGTCCAACCCCACAGCACAGCTGCCAGAGCCAAGAGATGTGCAGAGACCCTCAAAGAAATCAAATCAGTGGGAGGCAGGTGCTTCCCTGCCTGCCGGAGCGGGGCTGTGCAGTGCTTTCCTCTGACATGAGAGTGCTTAAGAGGAGGAATACATCAACCAGGGTGACAGGTACCAGTGCTGCAGAAATGGGACCGGGATTTCTGCAGAAATAAGAACTCCCCATGCCTAGGAGGGGGTTGTATCTGCTAAACTGCCTCTTAACCTTTTCTATATCCTGTTACTAAAGGGAGGAATAAAAAAACCAGCCACACAACACATGAGAAGTTCCTGCCTCTTCACCTGACCCTATGAAAAAAAAAAGAGAGAGGATGCTATTACTCAGCTTTCCAAGATGTTGAGATCCATGAAAGCAGACACACTTTGTCATAGCAAAAAGCTGGGTCCTGGGGGAGGGAGCGGGGAGGAGAAGGAGTGGTGGAGGGAGAAAACACCCAAACTGCAGCAATATGATGAGTCACTCACTACAGGGACAGGTATTCTAGCTGTTGGTTTCACCTGGGGTGCCGAGGCTGCTTGAGCAAAATCTGTACTTACTGGTGCATTTTTTAAAAATTGAGAAAGTTTTCCGTGTACTACACTGTGTCCTCTGCTCTCACGCCCCCAAAATGTTACTCTGGTTTGCACATTTAAACAAATTTGGTAGATCTCATCTCCCCCGCCCAACAGCAATACTCTTCCCTCAGGTGAAACTGGGGATATTTTGGGTCAGGAGTGGCTTCTGCTGGGGCAAGGCAAGGGCGAGATATCTTGGTGTGCAAGTGGCCAATGTGATGGGATGCTTGCAGGCAAGGCCATGGGGAGCAAGCAAGGGGGCTGGGATGTGGCAGGGTTTGGGATGTGGCAGGGTTTGGGATGATATGGCAGAGCTTGGGATACTGCAGGGTTTGGGATACAGTAGGGTTTGGGATGCTGAAATGCACTGGGGTTTCAGGGCTTCCTACGGGGTGCAGGGTTCTGTCCCCACTCTGTCTCCTCCGTCGCCTTCCTTTTTATTTGCCTCACCTTGCAAAGGGCCCCACAAGTGCATGGGGGCTCTGCCCAGAGGTGAAGCCTGCAGCAAGGACGCTCTGGGACTCTGCTGCCCAGGAGCCGGAGAGGGACGAGAGCTGGGTCCATGCTACAGCAGGGAGCAAAGAGAGAGCCAGCATATTTTCCCTCAAGTTACTTATTAACTGCTGTTCATTTGACAGGATCAATATTTCAAGCGAGGGAGTAAACACTTAAGAAGCACCACTCTGCTTTTCTCTCTTTTCCTTTGCAAAATGATTTATTTTCTAAAATGCATCTGCCTGGAAAGGAGGAGGCACATGGAGCCCGATGACTTTTATCTGTGGGATATGCAAAGCACATTTATTTCATCTTTTATCTCTCATATTGCATGTTGATCCCATACATATAGATTGATTTTGTTCAGGTAGATAATGAAAAGTCAAGTGGAAAATTTACACAAAGGCACTCAGGATCTCGACTTTCTATTGGTATATAAATTGGTTTATTACTTCATTCCCTTAAACAAGGACTTTCACATTGGGGAACACTTTAAAATATATCATGTTTAAACACAAAGCCATTTACCTTTCATGTGGTTTTCTTTCCACCAGTAATTTCCTTGCCACTTTTGTTAATTACCAAAGATATTTGTGTTTAAACAAGGGCTCGCTCCTTCTCCATCCCTCCAGCAAATCGTCTTCCTCCTCTCATTCCTGTCACCCGAAAAGTCCTAACGGGAGATTTCTGAGCTGCCGGCCGTGCCCGCCGCACCGACATGTTAAGCGCCGGGGCTGACAATACCTCGGGAGCTTTTATTAATTCCCTATAAGCGGCTTTCATTTCACCACCCTCGCCCAGCATCAGGCAGTGAATAGAGGGCACTGTATGTGAAAGCACAGCTTGGAACAAAAAAAAAACAACTCCAAAACCAACAAAAAACCAACCCAAAAACCTAGAGGAAACATTATTAATAAACATCTTCTGGACATTTGGTGGCTGCTATAGGCTGCTCCAGCTTAAAGCAATTAATTCAGGATACTGACATAAACTCTCCAGCTCTTTGACAGCTTGGAGCTGAAATAAAAATGCTAGTTCTCCAGGGAAAAGGAGAGGATAGTTGGCTCTTTTCTGGACTGTTTGCTTATAGGCCCAGAGAGCAATCTTCCTCGCAGAATGAAATGCAAGGACACAAACAATGTACCAGGGAGAGAATAGGAGATGGGAATGAACAGTTTGAACTATTTGCTCAGCAGAAGGGCAGCCACAATGCTCGGCCAATGGCTTTCCCATGCATCAACCCAGCTTCTTAGCCCCTTTTGTTGTTCAGCCCCTTCCTCCAGCCAGATAAGAGCACAGCTGCGGTGGCGTGGCTAAGTCAGGCCTTACACTTATCCGCCCAAATCGTGGCTCGCCTTTACTGTATTTCCCCCTGCAGTATTTCTCCCTGGGTATTGGATGCTGCATTTGCCCTCAGGGCCATCTGGCAGCCAATGCTTGGGGGCAATCACTACCTCACCTTCTACCAGTGAGTCACACTGGGATGTCAGGCTACGAAGCACACCCCTGACACCAGCAATGCACACTGGCGTGTGTTTTCTTGAGTGTGCCTCTGTCCATCCCTGTGCACAAGTGTGCAATCGCATCCTCATTCCCAGCTCCAGCAGTGCCACGCTCCAAAAAGGTAAAGGACATCGTCACTGTGGGCTGGAGCAGCAAAGCTGCAAAGTGCAGTGTTTCCTATTTCCATAAGGCAAAACCAGTTTTGAGTGTTCTACTAGCACAAGCATGCATTGTCCTTGCAGTGCCACAGTGGGATCTATCTCCTGCAACCTGGATATGTGATGGCAAGCACTGATGGCAATATCCATGCAGGGGTAGGTCCTGCTGTGTTCAATCAGCCACCTCCATTCCCCTTCCCTCCCCGTGCCCAGTGTCCCCAAAGATCACCCTTCCTCCTCTAATCCGCCCAAGCCACCATCACTTTTTTTGCTTTAATGATGTCATTGCTGATGGGCAGGGAAAAGCTGTAATTAAAAATAAATACATGGCAAGGTCAGGCTCTACAGTGCAGGCTGGTCCTGCAGTCTTAGCCAAGCTCTGACACCAATGGGGACGCTTTTCTATTTTTACTCTTTGTCCTACACCAGGCTGTTGGTTATGGGAGCCGGGCCGCATCGTGTGGTTCTGTTGTAAGAAGGTTTATTTAGCTTGAAAGGGTTTTACCCGGTGAAAAGGCAAAATGCTGAGGACTAAAGAAAAATGTCTGCCTGGCTGAGATCATGTTCGGCATTTGCAGTTGCAGAGCACACCTGCAGGAAAGACTGAGTTTAAACACTGCTTCTGCCACAAAAATATTTTTTGTTGTTGTTTCTTTTTTCCCCTTTTCCCTCTTCATCCCTGGTGGGTGGTCAGGAGGACGAGCTGAAAAGCAGAAGGGCTCCTATTGTCTCTGTGCTGCCTTAAGAGCTGACCCCATGTGTTCCTGAAGTCATCGAGCACCTGGCTGTGCCCTGCACCCAGGGATACTGCAGCACCCTGCGTCAATGGGACTGACCCATCACAAGCAAAAGATAGTGGTCCAGAGGCCTTTGACTGTGCAATCCCACAAGAAAAGGGTTTTTATGACCTCATGGCAGCAGTATTTTTATGCCTAATGATATCTTATCACCCTTCACCACTGAGGTACTCTCTTTTATTTGATTGTATTTGTATATCACAGAATGTCTCAAGCAGAAAGGGACCCATAAGGATCATTGAGTCCAATTTAATTTCCATTTTGAAGGCATAGTGCTAAAGAAAATGTGATGCTGATGTTCATTTCAGGATGCTCAGGGTCTGCTGGTTCATCGACAGCTTGACTCTCACGCCTGGTAGCTATGGAGCAGCCCCTAAAGTCCCTAAAATGGGCCAAACTTGTCCAAACCGGCCAACCTGAAAGGGTCAGGAATGAGCAGAATAAACCCAGCGGCTCACAGCCAGGCAGCACCTCTGCCCCTGCCAGTGAGGGGACCGGCATCTTGCCCACCTCGGGGCATCAATCCGCTCTGGGTTAATTAATGAGACATTAAAGAGGTGGAATGACACTTCCCACTACTCACTTACAGTGCTAATTTCCAAAATGCTCCACCATAGACAAAGAGGAAGCGCGGTTAGCATAGAGTAATTTGCGCTGTGTTCCTGGTGAATGAATTTAGGGGAGCAAATATAGTTATGCAGAATTTAAATTAAAGTTGACACTAATGTAAATACAGCAATGCAACTGCATGTTTAAGAAATATGATGAGGCTACGGTTTTAATCAGGTCCTTTTAACTCTGGTGGCATTTTAAATCCTTGCCATTTAAATTGGATAAAACCCATAATCTGGGAGAAGGAGCATCAGGGAAAGTCCACAGGTTTGGTGGTGGAGCATGGACCAGCTCTGCCCCAGCTCCTTTCCGAGGGATACCCTGGGTGCAGGAGGGGGATCAGGGCTCAAGGGACAGTCGTGACACTGTTGGGAAGGCAGACCCACTGCAGGGTAGTGACTAAAAACCCTGTGCCTGGCTCTGGAGACTTCCTCACCTGTAGAGGGTGGGGAGAGCATCCCCATGACCCCACTGGAGACTCCCCGACCCAGCTAAACCCCAGCAGCTCTCTGACCCCCAGCATCCATTGCATTGACATTTCATGGTGGCACAGGCTTTCCCCACTGCTGTCTGGGTCAGCCAAAATAAGAAATAAACCCAACAAACATCTCTAACTGGAGTGTCTCAACACTAGTCTTCACCTCCTTGTGCCTGTGCAGGACAAATTTGGGGAGGAGAGGTGGTTCATTGATGCCTGCCAAATCTTGCCCCACCACTTTTGAAGGCTCTGCTTCCAGACTAAATTATAAACTTGAGGCTTTGGTAGGAAAAATAAATGAATTAAAAAAGCAAAGAACAGAGCCAGTCTTACCTACTTCAAAGCAGGGCGATCCTGAGTGGAAGCATGGGTGCTCCATGATAACAATAGGCATTAACTGCAACACGGCTTAACAGGAGCTGCTTAACAGGAGCTTTGTAACCTGGCAAGACCCCGAGTCATTGCTGTTACAGTTAACCAGAACAATATATTTGGCAATTGAAATCTTCTGTCCATTTTTTTTTCCAAGGGAATATAATGCCTCTGGCAGGAACACGCTGCCAGCATGGCTCTATCGTGAGTTTCTCTGCCATGAGATAAGGTGCCTTGGCATAAGGCATCATCTCTGCCACTGCCACAGCAGTGCCAGGCCTTGCTTACCCACCAAACCAGGGTGGCCACATCCCAGCTGACTGTGGGGACATATCTCTGTGTCCCCTAGACCCCTTGCCCGGGGCTGGGGATAGGTTTTGCTGATCTGGGGCAGAGCTGTGCTGGGGCACGCTGCTTCTTTCCTTGGGTCGCTTTGCTCCTGGAGGGCTGGTCCCTGGGGTCAGGCAGCTCCTGTGAACGTGATGGGGGAAGCAAGCCATGATGAAGAGGATGTCTTCAAGCAGCACCAACCCTTCTTTGCATCAAGCCATGTTGTGCATCATTATGTTTGCAGACGGTGCTGGGACAGGGCTAGAGCAAGCACACGTTGTTTTGCCTCCACCCACTTTCCCCAAGAGGTGTGGCTGGGATGAATGGTTGAGAAGATGTGGGAGGGAAGGCCCTTGTCAGATATTTTCCTTTATTTTTTCAGAGACATTGGTGTTAACTGAACTGAAGATGCTTCATGCAGCAATTGCACAACACAAGCTGAGAAAAGACGGTGTTGTGATGTATGTCCATACATGTGCATGTACCTCAGTTAAGCTTTTTTTTCCTCTTCCTTACTATAAATTGAAGGGGAAGCAGCCCACGTCACAACTGAGCCAGGTTAGAGTCCCTTGTCACCCAGCCCCTTGCACCGAGGGGCTGATGGCCACAGGTACCGGCCATTTTGGGGCAGGCTAACAAAACCCCTTGAGAACATGCTATCAAATGAAGCCAAAATTATGTCCATATTGAGGGGGTTCTGCTCCAATACCAAAATAATAAGAATGAGAGTGGTAAAAATAACAACAATAACAAAATAGTAGTAATAGTAATAATATTGATAATATTGATAACATCAATAACATTGATAACATCGATAACATTGATAATAACAATAACAATAACAATATCAACTAATCTTAGGTGAAAAAGAAATCTTTTTCCTGGAATATTTGGACAGACTGCATTTAATTACTGGCCCCCTCCAGGCATCTACAGTGCCTCAGCTGGAGGCACTGCCTGGCTTGCATGAAGTTTAGGCACCCTGGATCTAGCCTGAGGTGTAGGTGGGTGCATAGGAAATACATGGGGGGTTCAGGATGGATCATGCATCTCCTCTGTGCAGGAAATATCCAGCAATGCACGTGATGGGACTGGTGTTATCCTGGGTAGGTCCTGCCTGGCAGAAATGCCCCCTACAAACCTCCACCCCTGCTGAAATATGCCCGCCTGCCTGCCTGCTGTCCCTGGCAGAGCCCACTGCCCTGGCCTTGCAGAGGATTTCATATTACTGTAGCCGGTCCTTGTTGTGACTCAGCATCATTAAGATGCCTAAGAGAGTAATTAAAAAATGTTGTAATGCCATTAATTATCCTCCCCTAGATACGCTACAGAAAAAAATAATAAAGATATTGCAAGTGTCCAATTTGGGGAAAAGCACCGAGAAGGATTCAAAGGAGGGGGAAAACTTCCCCAGAAAGTGAAGGGAAAAACCTGGGGAGCATCTCAGGTGGCAGGGCAATGTCCTGGGAAGGAAGAGGGGTCCCTGGTGGGGAGACTTAACTCAGTGGCCATCCCCCACCCTCCTGCCTGCGCACAGATGCCTATGTCCACAAACCCCCTGAAGGACTTAATGAGCTTCCAGACAGCTATTGTCTTGACAAATCTGTTTGAAACCAGCCAAGGAGTTCAAGGGTTAGGAGGGGGGGAGACACACAGACAGGGAGACACCAGAAACCCCGTCTGGGTGGAAATGGAAATAAATGGGGCTCTTACATAGGTGCGAGCTGCGGAGACCTTTGGAGTGATGATAATTGATGCTGAAAAGCACCCGAGTGGCCCTGACATGTCATTCTTTAGTGTTTTAATTTCTGATGGGTGACATGGGGAAGGAAGAAGGAGAGTAGTTGATGAAGAAGCGGAGAAGTTGATGTGATCTGCCCTGATTTTGCTGTCCAAGCCTCCCTGGGTAGACCCAGCAAGCACTTTTGTTTGCAGGACTGATAGGAAAATAAGAAAGAGGTTGTGTGGTCATTTTTTTTGTAAAGTCAATTTTGGTCCCATGTTTTTTTTCCCCAGGTGTTAGGGAGAATTGCTTCCATGGGCTGGATGGGCCCCCAGGTAAAAGGTGTAGCAGGCATCCAGGAAGGATGAAGAGCCCTTATCAAGAGGCTGGAGCAAAGTCCACATTGCTCAACCCATTTTTGGCCACTCCTTGGACCCTGCCTAATGAGTTTGGAAGGGGGAAGGTAAAGGGGAGGGCAGCACCGCCACCCTCAAATGTCTTCTGCTGTGAAAGCTGGGGAGCCCCTGGGCCACCAGATCCTGCTCCTCTCTGGCCAGCCACACTGGGTAGGTTTTTTTGTTGTTACATCTTGAGACTGTCAGGAACATTTTCCATGTGCGAGTGTAGTGCATTCAAAAAAATCCCAAAACCACCTTCATCTCAGCAAGACTGACAAAGATAAGAAATAGAGTTGAAGTTGGCTGAAATTAGCAACTGCATCTGCCGCACAATGCCCCAGCTGCCATTAGCTGTGACTGGGGAATAGCAGTGGCTAAGTATGCTGGCAATGTTTAACAAACCATCCGTCTTTTACCTGGCCCTGCTCAACAGAAACCTTTGTTTGAACCATGGGCCTATTCAGTCACACTGCTGTCTGCTTATCGGTAAGATTAATCTCCTAGGTATCACTACATTAATTTTAAAACCAGCCTGTATCACCCTGAGTCCTCCACTAGGGTGGTGGGAGGGCAAGGAGGCATTTCTGCCACTGATGGGGAAGCCAGGACTCATCCCTGTTACCTGCACCCATGCTAAAAACCAAACTCAACAAGGTGAATCCAACTGCCTCCTGCTCTGTGGATACTTATGTTCTTATTGGATTTTTTTTGGGGGTGGAGGCTGCACTCCCCACGTCAGCTCCTGCATCACCCCAGCATGATGGCTCATGGTGGGGTTGTTGCAGTGGGGAGCATCTCTGTGGGTATCTGAAGAGCGAGGGTGGGCACAAGGCAAGCCCTGCTACATGGAGGGGCATTAGGAGCGAAGGTGGCTGTCGGGATAGCATCTGTGGTGGGGGGGGGTGGGCCCCAAATTCCTGGCAGAACACTGTGCACACACGCCTTATCTTGCCCAGCCGTGTTTCCTCAGTGGGGAGCCAGCCACCCCGGTGGGGAGGAAGGGTGACCGGCACCCGCTGGAGTCCCCCAGCTCCCGTCTCTTTCATCGGTACCTGCCAAGGGGGCTCTCTAAGCTATTTTGTGTGCTGTTGTAGGCTTTTTAACTAGATGTTGGTGTCTCCTAGTTCTCAAACAGCCCTGATGGACCTGGTCTCTGTGATTTGTCTCATTGCAATCAGTACAGGTCATCCATACCTCTCATCATAACTGTATCTCATGGCACAGAGATCCACCCAAGCACTGTGTTATTTCAAAAGTAGCACTAGATCATTTCATTTGCACTGCCCACTTCTCATGACAGAGGAGTGGCAGCTCACAAACATCCCCCTGAGATGCTCCAGCATCCACGCCAACTCTACATCCTCTTGAGCCTGTGAAACATCCCATCTGAAAGGAGTCTGCCATGAAAATGTTGGTGTAACATGTGTAAAGATGATGTTTGCCTGCCTGAAAATAGAGAAAAAAAATCCCTAAAAATAAGCCAAACTCTTTCTCCCCAGCCCCAGCAGAAGGAAGGTGGGGGACACACTTGAGACCTGAAGGCCCCAGAAGGTGGGTGGGAATCAGCTGGGGGTGCTGAGGGATGGTGGGGGCGGCTGGAACTGTGTGACCCCCCACCCCTTACTGAAGCCCCCTGATCTCAGCAACATCAGGTACATTCTGTCTCAGCTCAGAAAGGCGCTAAAACACCTCTATTTGAGAAAACTAGGGCATTCTCGCAGCACGCCTGTGTCGCTTGCCCTCTCGTCTCTCTTGGCTGCAATGAGAACCATGGGAAATGTCCAGCTCCTCATTAATAGTACAAGCTAGGAAAGCAAATGTGCCTGGCCCACTGACCCACACAGAGGCAAATGCATCTGGCACTCATCTGGCTCCCTCTGGTCTGCCTTGCCATGGAGGCAAAGATGCTTTTCTTCCCCATTAATTGAGCTGGATGGTGCCTGGAACTACCTGAACGACTGATGGGGGACAGCAGCCACTGCCTGGCCACCCTTGCCCTCTTGAATCAGCCCCTGTAATTGTGTATTTACCCATCGGAGTCTCTCATTATCTCATTATCATGAGAGGTTAACCGAGTGGCTCTGGATCACCAAGAAGGTCACTAACAATGCTAGGAAAGGTTCAAATTCATTCGCTGGCTCGTCATAATTTTGGAGCCAAGGGACTGATTCTGAGGATGCTGTGGACACATCCTTTCCTCAGCCAGGCAGGCATGGCCCTGGCTTGCTCTGGCAGCTTGGATGCAGCATAGCAGACGGGCAAGCCATCCATCCTCATATCCCTTCCCTTTGCACCCCCAAACTCACACAAAATACACATGCATCCACTACAAACAGCCGGGCGATTGCAACTAAACCCCCAGCTTCAGAAACTGGGCTTTTCATTCCTCTACTTAAAATGAAGCAGCTAACAAGTATGACATGGCTTTTCCATGCAACATGCCATCACCAAGCAGTGGTCAGAGCCTGCATCTTGGCTGTTTGTATCACCTTCGGATCTCATCTGAATAATTAATAAACAACCTGTCAGCACCAAGCGCGAGGCTTGAGCTTGGAAAGAGCACCTAGAAAGACAAGGGTTTCCACCCTGCAGCAGGAGAAGCGGCCCCTTCCTAAGCTAACTCCGCTGCTATGCCAAATAACAGGCGGGCGGAAACCCTGCCTAACCTGGCAAGGGACAGAGGCTTCCCTGTTTGGATTTGAGATGGGGATTTCTGTGGCTGAAAGTACCTTTGTTATTTTTCCAGGAAAGCTTCCTTTTTGGCTGGCTTCACCTCTGCATAGGATGCACGCGGCAAATTGACTGCAGCGATGAAGAAGGAAAAATATTTAAACAAGCAATTATGAATGAGCTTTGGTTGCTAACTCGGAGAGCAGTTTCCTATGCCTGTGTTAAAAAGTAAGTAATTTACCCTACAAGACCAATGGCAGCCTCAGGAGTTCATTAAGAATGCCTCTTAGATTAGAGCTTTGTGGCGGGAGAGGACCATAATTAGTCTGCTGTGCTTATAAATCACTTGTGTGACTAGAAAAGCTGCGCTCCACTTCCAGCATGGCTATGCCTCAGAGCATGTCCTGCCCACTGGGTCTCATTTATCTCCTCCCCACCGGATTAAAGAGCCTTTTAGCACCCTAGGTTTCTCCCCAGGGGGCTGATCCTACACTGCAGCCAAGTAGTTGCTCAATGTTTCTGCGCCGCTTGATGGCGAGCCCCAGTCTCTGCCTGCTCCTTGTTCCAGCCTTGCATTGGCTCTCCCTTGCAGAAGAGCCCAGCTAGGCTGGAAGACACTGCCAGCTCCAGGCTAAAGCCTACAAAAGCAATGAAAATCTTTCCTTCAGCTCTCTGAAAGATTCAACTCAAGCAGAGCAAGCTGTAGCACCTCAATAACTGAGCAAAGCAAGCATTTCCAAATGCCACTGCCAGCTTTGGGCAGGAGGATGTGGGGAGCTATGGGCTGGCCAAACAAGGGTCCAAAGACCCCTTTCCCACCTCCATGGTGCTGGGATTTTGCAGAAGGGAGTGCAAACACTGACTCAGCCCTTCCCACCCTCCTCTTGGTCAATCCTGGAGAGCTCCATCCTACAAAGAGGGCCCAGGCATCCTCATTCACCCAGGATACAGCAGCTGGTACTTGTGTGGTGGCTCTGAGATGGGCAGATGTGACTGTGAGTAGTACCAGCGCTGAGTTATGGTTTCCTCCTCTGTGGTAGGGCTCTCCATGGCCTGACTTTAAAATCTTCACATTTACTTGGCTGGTCTTAAAAAAGGTAAAAGTAAAGGAGTAAATAAGTGCAAGTCACTAAAGGGATCAATCCTGACCTAGCTCTGTGCACAAGCTGGGGGTGCAGGAACCGAGGCTTTGAGTGTGTTAAACTTTGTTGATGTTGCCAAAGGGCCCTTGGTGGTGATGTGGGTGTGCAGGCATTTCTTGAGGACAGAAGAGCCCTCTTAGATCTGCTCTCATGAGTGGTTTTATTGCCTCCGAGGGATGCAAGCTGTCTGTTCGGTGCATGGAAGTATTTTAAGTTGCATTTTTCATTATAGCTGTTCTGCTAGACCCTTTGTTGCAAAATAGCTGTACCTACCTGGACATTTCAAAAGCTGGGGATCAAAGCTATCAGCGACCTTGAGGCTGCAATGTTTACCTGGTTTTCAGGAGATCTGGTGCTGCTCTAGACTTGCTCTGAATTCAGGACAAGTTCCCAAATGTTTGACACAACCTATGGCCCATGGGCTCTCACACCAGGGATACTTCAATCTGCTGTGCTTGTGCAGGATGGTATAGGTACATGTGCTTAGAAAGGGATTGGTTATATTTACAGTGGCTATTGCATACAAAATTCCCCCACCCCTCAGCCATTGGGGTCTCTAGGTGTGAGGACAAGCACTTGAGAAAACTGTCACTGTGTGTACCCTGTCATTTTGATCTCCTGTAGATACCTATTATTTCCTATCGAAAGGCCAGGTATGAAGTATTTGTTCCTATGGCCTGGCTAGAGTGAGTGATGCTTATGTTCTCACAGGTGGTCTTCCCTCTCCTACGCCTATGAGCCCCACTCTGAGCTCAATGGTATATCCAATACCCACATCACCTGCAGAAGTAATGGTGCAAGTGCCTCATCACACGAGGGATTCCATCCCATGAGGTAGTAGAGGCCAGTGGTGGGGTGTTCTCTGAATTCTCATTTCTCATTCTCACCAATGTGACCTTGACATCTTCTTCAGACACGACTCAGTCCCATAGGAAGACCAAGGCACCAAGGCTCCCAGACTCCTTCAATGTTCCTGAAAACTTTATCTCTGAGTCACCATTAGCTAGCCTTTACAAATCTATGACATTTAAGGGAGTTTCCTCTTTGATCTGAAAAAAAAAATTGGCACAAGGAGCTGGTGGCCTGGCCCTACATTCCTCTGGTAGCTTTAGGGCATGCCAAGTTCCAGAGGAACATGGTGGTAGGGCTCCCTGGGCCAAAAATTGCTCAGGTAGAAACTTATCAGCTGCCTTGCAGCTTCTGTGTCTCTTCTTACCAGGAGGATGATCTGGAGAGAAGCACTCTCCATAGTGATCGAGCAAGGAGATCCTCCTGTCCTTGCTGAGTCAGTGCAAGCTCTGGGTGATGGAGAGGGTGCTCAGGCCATGTCTGACCCCTGACAGCCCCAGAGCCCTTGCGATGTCCCCTGTGGGGTGTTAGGCTGAGATGTTGGCTGTTGGGACCTTCTCGTGGAAGCCCAGAAGTAGGGTAGCGCAAACCATGTCAGGGTAGGAATGATCTGTGAGCCATGATTGCCATTTCCACAGGCATGCCAGGGTGAGCAGCACATAAATCCATGGGGCAAATGGAAGAGCCCATCATGCTTTGTCAATGTGCTCCATCTAGCCTCCACAGGCAGCCCTCTGAGACCAAGAAGGATGCAGGTAGCATGTCTAAGCCACAGGGGACTGAAAAAGCTAAGGAATCATTTAATGGCTTGTTAGGTTTTGTGTTTAATACACTCTCCATTTGCAGGGCTGCTAGAGGAAAACCTGGCTCACATGAAGTTCTGAAAGATCCTCGAGTGTTTGAAACTGGAAATAACTGCAGAAGGAAAAGGGGCACTCATCTGGCTGAGTAGATTTCCCTCCCTGCCTGTGTTTAAATGCAGTATCAGGGCTCTCTCACATGCAGCTGTGGTCAATGGGAAGCACTTGCTCCTTTAATCTTGTGATTGTCATTGCATAGGTGGCTGGCAGCTGCAGAATCAGAAGTACTGGGGGAGAAGGCTTTCCAGCTGGGAGCTGGAAGTCAGTTGGATTTCTATCTCTATGTGGTGTAAATAGAGGCACAAAGCACCAGGATGACCCTTGGCATGGTTTTCCTTCCATCACCGTGTGGCTTTGGTAGGCTCCACTCTTGGGGTGGATGAGCAAAGTGTGCTGTCAGGGTTTGACAGACTCAAGGGAAAAGCTCAAACACCTCGAAGTTTGACTGTGATTCTCATTTAAGCTGGTACAAATCACTGCCGCCCTGCAGCCCTACTTGTCCTTTGCACTGTGAAATGGGAGTTTCTGTTTAAAACTGGCACAAACAAATGCATTTTATTTACTAAGTCAGCCACTGGTGCCTTTATCGTCGTGCCTGGGAAGGAAAACCATTCAGTCTCCTCTTAAACTATGTCCTCAAGAGGTGATGTCCCAAAACGTGTGCCTTTCTTCCCACAGCACCTGGAAGAATCAGGTTTTTTGGCAAACAATTTGGAAAAAGAAATGCAACACAGAAAATACCCAAGTCCTTTGGTGACACAGGGGGTGGAGATGAGTGGGGGAAGGCAGCCTGCATTCCTCCCCATACATACATTATTCGCCAGGGATTATTTGTTCAACCCCAAAGCGTGCACGCACACACACAAATTGACAGCTGCTAAGAAATACAAAGCACCGTATTCAGATGACCAATATGGAGTGTATGAGCTGCCTACTAGGGGCTGACTGACATCTCAAACGTGTTATTGCCCTGTTATTTTATCCCAAAGGAAGGATGAAAGGATCTGAGGTTGGAGCAGAGGATGCTGCATGCTTGCTGGTGTAAAACCATGGGTGCTCTTCTGCATGAGCTTGGACCTACTGGGAGCTGGGAAAGAGGTTATAGATAAATGCACTTGTATATGTACACATACAGGCATATGCATGGGGAGCTGAGGGCAGGTGAAAGGGAATCTGCAAGGAGGGCAATGAAACAGGGAGGCGGGAGCCAGGCTGTTCATTAGTACCTGGGTATGGCTGCTGCTGACCTGATGGCAAATATGAAATATCAAAGCGCTTGTCAGCACTCCTGAATGGGACAAAGAAAAGGCGCATTAATGATTAACTCCGCTAAAAGCTCAGGCTTTTTTATTCCCATGGCACTCAGGCTATCTCGCTGCCATGTGACATGCTTGGGCCATTTTCTAGCAGATTGGGGAAAGCTAGTGAGCAAACACAGGTGCTTTCGAGTCAGCAGTGCTGTCAGGGACAACCACAAACACCACCAGCTATGCCTGCCTAAATTAGCTCCTGTGTTTGCCTCCATTTTTCCTTCCTGGAGATTTTACTTTCTAAGTCCGGCGTCTTTCGCTCCTGTCTTCGACTATTCACACGGAGCGTTAAAAGAGAGACAGAGAAAAGAAAAGAAAAGAAAAGGGAAAACACACAGAAAGGCTCCTCTTTGAACCCGCAATGCTGCGTGGGGACCGAATGCAAAAGACCCCGAGTAAACTAATTAAAACTACTCCGGTCTTTAACTGCAAAACCAAAACACGTTTATTGTGCTCAAGTGGAATTATTTTAGTGATCCTCAGGCAAACACAACATCCTGCAAACATGTGCAGGGTGCTGCAGTTGGGGTTTCTAATACGCCCGGAGCAGCACGTTGCTGGGAGGGGGGAGAAGGCAAGGGGTCCAAACTGGGGGGACTTTTGCTGTTGCTGGCTGGGACTTGCACCTTGGACAATGTGTGTGACCTCCCTGGTGCTGCCGTTCAGAGTGCAGGTCCCTCTAGTGGTATTATTCGTTTTAATTTATTCCTTCCATAGCGCAAATCAGACAGACTTTCTTCTCCTGTTCAAATATTTATATATGTGTGTTATTGCACGATGCTCGGACTCCTTGCAATCACACCGGGGCAATAAAGAACAGACTATCAGCGTGTGATGATAAAAGTGCTTTGAGTAAACAGCAGAAAATGAAATAAAGTTATAAAAAAAGAAGCCCTGGGATGGTATAAACGTCTACAAATAATCACTATATCAGCCTGCCTGATATTCAAGCAATTAACGACAACGGGGGTGAAATTGTGCCCAAGCTGTGCTATTGAATTTAAATGCTGCCTCCTCTTCAGGACCTTCAAGGAGGAGTAAAGTGTCCTCCCTTTCCAAAGGAGGGATTTGCAGCCTTTCAGAGTTCGGGTAATCCGGCTGGCTGCCTGCACCAGCAAATGGCAAGAGAAGGGCTATGATAATTCACACACCCCTGGGCTCCCATGCACCCCTGAGGGCTTCAGCTTTAGGGGGCTGCCAAGTGCGACGAAGTGATAAGGGGTTGGCCATGCAATGTCAAGGTTGAGCAGCTGGAGCTCCCCTAATTTTATTTTTGTGTAGAAAATGTTGACCACCCTAAATGGGATGACTCCTCCAAAGAGAAGAGTACTCAAATCTGCAATGTCCAAGAGGTTTTGGGCTTGTGTTGAGTCTTTGCTGCAAATGCATGGTAAGGGAAACATCTGTGAGCCCAGTTGCAGCCCACAACAAGCATGGGGTAGCTTGATGATCGTAGCATCCGTTGCCTCAGATCAAGTGATTTAAGCATAAGGTGGACTAAAGTTGTAAAAGCAAAAAGTTAACGTAGTTCAGTTACTGGATGGCATCATCAGGAGGATTCAGCAGAGTGACTGTGCATCTGCAAACTTGCCCTTGCCGTAGCGTTGCAAGTCAAATGCTCGATGATGCCGAGCAAGAAAATCCAGTTACAAAGTGGATTTCTACAAGCAGTGAAAAATGCAGGAGTTTGAAACCACTGTCCAGATTTTGTACCAAGGACAATGATTGCAGATGCAGCATAGTTCACTAAGGGGGGAAATTAAAATCGTGTATTTAGTGAGATTATGCTTGAACTGGCACCAATTTATTTTGCCAAATTGAGCTGCAGCCAATTTCTCTCCTATGCGATGATGGATAAATATCATTAAATAGGAAAAGATGAAGGCGATTGATGCCCTTGCATTAACAGGAACTAACATCGTGTGCTGGAGAAGGAAAGGACAAAATTGGGGAGATTTGGATGCAAATCATCCAAATGAGACAGATTAAGCACGTGGGGCTGAGAGAGAATGGGATCTGGAAAGTGTGATGCTGGGAAGAGTGGGCAGCTGCTTGAGTCGCGTTTGCTGAAGGGGTTAGAAATAAGGTCAGAGACTACAGGAGTGGTTTGTCATAACTTTTGAAGAGCAAAATATTCCTTAGTTTGGGAAATGTTTCTAACAGATTGTGGATGCTTGCTTACAGACAGCATTGTCTGATATTTTTACAAATTACTGTAAGTTTTTGGATTGATGATAGAATTCATAGAAATTAATTTTACAAGTAGTGTCACAAGGTAAAATACCCCAAACACTCCCTTTTGTCCACTATGCACTCACTTCCACCCAGTGTAGTTGAATGCCCCCCTATTTCTGTGTTTGGAGAGGCCAAAGATAAATCTCTGATTTACCACATATAACAGATGTACAGGCAGAATTTAACCCTTCCTTTGCCCCCCTCTAGGCTGAATTGTTGCAGACTCTGATTTTTTCTAGTTAGGAAATTTTTCCTATATATTTTTAGTCCTCTTTATTCTAGCAGCAGTTAAACTGGTTTTGGTGTCCACCTATTGAAAGGACGCTCTCCCACCTTTCCTTGTGCAGCGTGACACATGAAGTCTGTTTGCTGCAGACCTAGTCTCACCATTGCCTATGCTGCAGCTCACTATCAAGTCACACTGCCAGTACCGAACTTAGTAGCAATGTATTTTTTAAATCTTTCAGCACATCAAGGTTCACTTTCTTTATTTTTCTAACAAAGCTGTTTTAAATCTGTGCTGCTATTCTAATGCTATCATGACCTCACTTGTGTGCACTTTTGACAGAGCTGGGTGCCAGGTTCTCTTCCCTATGTAAATCCTCAGCTTCATTGGACAGACGCTGGCAGTTGACTAGTTTTCCCATTGACCCACTGCTTTGGGTTTAGAGGAAAAAAAAAATGTATCCTAGTGGAGAATAGCTTGGGTCTGGGGTGTGTTGGGCTGTTCTTGCACAGGGTCATCACTTGGATCTTTTATAAAGCCATTTTAGTGATCGTTGCCTAAGAAAGCTTGCAGGTTATTATTTCCCAGCATCATGCAAAGATGGAGCAGATCCAGTTTGCCTTCTTACAGAACAGTTGCTGATGCAGTTTTAAATATCACTGCTTTCTTCTTGGGTTCCTCGTGACTATAGACCGTTAGAGTAGGATAGTCTAGGCTTTGTCCTGTGGTAGTTTAAATGCTTGTTGGCACTAAGGGGGCTTGATCTCTGTCCCCAGCTGGAGTTCATGGGGAGATTTCTGGGGACTTTCTGTGTTTGAACCTGTATCTGTCTCATTTGGGACAAGGATGACTCTGCTCTTTGCAAAGCTGGTCCTCGGAAGGGCAAGGAGAGGTGATGCAAACCATTCTCCAGCAAAACTCCACTTTGTCCCCGGTACAGATAGAGCTGGGGGATCTTTGACTTCTGAATGTCTGTGAAAGGACTTGCCGGTGTGTGCTGGTATCTGCCTAAGCTGGGTGAAGCTCCTGCAGCACCCACCACCTTTTGCTGGGTAAGACCTGAGAGGGCAAAGGAGATGCTGAGCTGCAAGGGCATGATGCCACAAATCTCCATGACTGCGGCGGTTGATGTTCTGTCTTGTCCTGGGATCTGCATCCCAGAGAGGGAATGGGGACACTGGAGAGGGTACAGAGGCAGGCAGGGACGGGCACAACTTGCAAGACAACCTGCACCGAGTTGTCACAATCTGCTTGAAGGACCTGGGGAAAGTCACCCTGAGTATTGCAACATTCCTGTCCACCCTGGCCTTGTCAGCAGAGTTTTGGGAAATAACCATGACCCTGAGCGCTCTCCCAACCTGAGCTGTTCAGCAGCATGGAAAAGCAGAGTGTTTGAGGGTGCTTGCAGATGTATCAAGTTATTTTTTTAGCTGCTTTATAAAAAAAGAACAGGGGGAGGAAGAAAGGAAGTGATACTGTTGCAATCAGCATGGTGTGTGATAAAGATTTATTACAGGTAGAAAGCAAATAAAGGTATGGTAGGAACTTCTTTATTACCCATATAATGATTGCTTATGTGATCAGTGACCTGGAATACATTCAAATTCATGTTAAATAAAGGGCTAATAGAATTTCTTTCCCCCTGCATTATGGTGATGTGTGGGCAGTAGAAAGAGCAGCCAATTGCTGTGTTTACCCGCTTCCTGCTTTTCTGGAAAGTCAACAGTTTTTAAAGGCTTAGGCTGGCCCTGAATTAAGAAACTTGCTCTGGTTTAACTGAGGTCATTGGCAGACAAATGGGATGTAACTGTGGTTTGATGTGGGTTTTTTCCTTTTGTTTGTTTGCTTGTTTGTTTTTTTTCTTAATTATTAAGAATTTGCTGTGCCAGGCTCGCCCTATCCTGCCCCTCTGTTCCCACCATGCAGGGTCCCTGCCTTTCTTCAAGCCTTTTTCTTATTAGTTTGAGAGGAGGGACATCACCACAGACAGGCAGCAGAAGATGACTAAAATGTCCCAAGGCACCCGAATGACTTTCAGAGTTGACATTCATCACTGCCCTGAAGTGACCAAAACTCATTCAAGTGCTTTGGTTTGCAGGGCAGCCCAAGAGGTGACTTCATTCCCAGGCGGTCATTGCTGGGTTCACCAAGCCTTCTGCTTTGGGCTGAGATCTCAGAAATCCACTGCTCCGAGGACAAGTCTTGGTGGTTGCACCTCCAGGAGGTACCTATGGGCTCAGCTAAGGCCAGGAAGGTCTTACCTGCTCACCACTTTCAGACCTTTCTTCTTTTGGTGGTTCATCCATCAATAGTTAACAGGGTACCCTTGCAAGGCTGGCTTGCTTTGTGCAGTATCTTTAACCTCCTACGAGTAAATACCCTTTGTACACATGCATCCCACTCCCTGATAATGCATTGTATTCCTTCCACCACCAAAAGCACTGGTGACATGAGAAGAAGCAGACCATTTAGATAAAATGCAATTAGCAACTCCCAGGCTGGCTTGGTATATATTGTTAAAGACAAGGGCCCTTGCAGGAGTCTGGTGAAATTCCTCCTGGCTGGAAAGAATAATAATAAAAAAAAAAAAGGCCGAGGTTATTTCAAAGGATACCTCTTCAACAGATTTGTAGATACTGGGGTATTTTTCTGAAAAAAAAGGCAACAACAAGGTATTTTCTTGCTGTTTTAGGCCAGGAGTTATATTCTGATAAAAAAGTTGTTGTGATCTACTGAGAATGGAAGAAAAGTTAGTAAGAAGCTTCTCCACCAAAAAAAAACCCCTTTCATTTTTCTCCCTGTGATGTGGTCCTGGTGCACCCTCCCAGGTGCCCTGAGCAGGTTTGGGGTGAGTGGCAGGGCGGGTTTAGAAGTTGTAACACAGTGACTGAGCCCAGCAAAATGTTTTGATTTATTTTATAGCCCCCTTCTCTCAGTTATATCATTATACATGATAGGCTTTAACAACATGGTGCAAAGCAGTTCCTGGAAGTCTCTAGGAAGAGCCATGTATCTTCATTTATATGTTAATTTGCATTAAATAAATGTCACTATAAACAACTTGTATCTCTGGAGAAGGTGGAAAACATATGGGCGTTTGCCAACCAGGGGTTATTAATTTTACACTTTCCATCTGGAGCCTATAAAAGGTCCATTCTCAGAAACAATAAAGATCCAAGGTCACCAGAGAGCACGGGGAAGGCCACCGGCAGGGCTCTGCCGTGCGCCGGACGAGAGTCATAAAAGCTTTTGTTCCACCTCTGCGGTGCACATGCCCCCGTACTAGCTCCTCGTTAAAACCCGTGCACATGCCGGGGCATGTTGTCCTTTTCTGAACCAACCCAGCCCTGTAAACCTGAGAAGGAGCTGGTGCTTGTGCCAGGAGGAGGCACAAAAAGGGACACCTTGCTGGCTAGGGGCCAGAGAGGAAGCACGGACCTTCCTCCCCCCCAACCAGTGATGTTGGGAACATGATGTGTTCTCCCTGTGAGGGAGGTGAAGTGGGTGTCCCACATGTTCAGAGGTCCAGTCTGCATGGCCATGGGTGGGAGGAGCAGGGAGCTCATCACTTGGAGGATGCGGGTGGTGGGAAGTGATGAGGTTAGTATTTAATGCAAAAAGTAACAAGATCCTCCCCAAAAGATCACTTCTTTCTGTTTGTGCATGAGGTTCCTTAAGAGCTGCTACAGCACTGGGGGACACGGGTCTGCACTATGCTCTGTCCCCGGGGCTGGGGACACAGATCTGTGCTGGCCACCCTAGAGGCCAGCAGAGCTCGTGTGGTACAGCCACACTGGTGACAAAAATGGTAGCAAACAATTTTAAGCACTGTGATGTTGCTGCCAGGTACAGACTGGCACTTTTCAGTCGCTTGTCCTCCCTTCTGGCTCCTCCTAACCTGCTGTCCCCTTGCTTTCTGTGCTCCTTGTTGCCTTTCTCCTCCTTTTGTTGCAGCCCATGTTTGCTTTTCTCACCGCCTGCCACTCTCCCTTCTCACCCCCACGTTTATTGGATTTCTCTCTTCTTTCTTGTTTCTCCTCAGTTCCTTCCTTTGCCCACTTTCCTGAGCAGGAAACAAAAACTCAGCAGCATTGGTGTTGGTTGTGTGAACTTTTGACCCTTCTGAGAGACGTTTGAGCGAATTGGAGATGCGGTTGCATAAAATGTGCCTCTACCCCGAGCACCCTCCTCATGATGTCGAGGCTCCAAATAGGGCTTGGTGATTGTGCCCCAGCAGGACCTGAACTGTAGGGAGGAGAGCAAGGAGCGACTTTGCTATTGCTTGCAGATGCCCGAGCAAAGGCCAGAAATGTGTTAGTGATGGGTTTGGTGGCCGCAAAGGCATAGGAAACCCAAAACCAAGCAGATGAAGCTTGTCTGAAGCACCTTCACTAGAAACAGGCTGCTATTTTTCATATTCTTTTTAAAATTCCCTTCTAGTTACCTGGTTTTCCCAAATTTCCCTGTGTTTCAGTCAGGAGATATTGCTCTCTAAACCAAGAGGCCTTTTGTTAAAGAAATAACAAAAAATTATAATAATAATGCCCCCTCTCCCCCAAACAAAAAATCCAAAGACCCTCTTAAGTTTGTTATCACAGGACAAAATGTCAATAGACATCCAAATTCTTCTGGGCACCCAGGTTTTATTCCAAAAAGTGAATAAGGGGCCAGATTTTGAAAGGGTACCTCGAGTGCTAGCAGAGGCTGCAGCAGCACCAAGGTGCTCTGGAAGTGCTCCCTGGATACTGGTCATCTCGGTACGTCAATACCTTTTAAAATTGGTTCCCTAGGAGCTTTGAAAGCCACCAGGACTTAAGCGTCTAAGTCATTTAGGTGAGCTGAAAACATCAACCCAAGCTCAAAGTAGACCTCTGTTTGGGTAGGTTGGGTTCTTTTTGTTTGAAAACTGATTTATTTGCTGCTTGGGGGAAGGATAACTAGTTTAGCATTGTTTTGAAGAACATTTTGAGAGGAAGAGTCACTGAGTGGTTATTTCTCAAGAAGACTGGTTCAGACCTGGCCCCGTGCAATCATTTCCTACCCTCCCCAACCTGTAAAAAGAGCAAAAGGATGCAAATAATATTTTTTCTTCTTCTGTAGCTGAAATCAATCCAGATATGAAGTGAATGGGATGGCAGGGTCTGAAGTGTACCAAGGGTGATGTTGGGTACTGCCGCAGTTTGCTGCACTTGCCCAGCAGCAAGGTTTGCGTGCTGAGAGCCGGGGTGCCCTGGCTTGCAGGTATCCCATCCCCACCTGTCATGATAAAAAACTTCCCAGGGGAGTTTCTCCCACCCAATTAAATAAAACCATGCTGGCTGCCTAGAAGCCCTTGATTTCCACACGCACATATGTTTGTTTTTGGGTTTTTTTTCCAGACCTATCAAGCTAGCTGGGCTCTTGCTGGGTAATTCCATACCGTCCCCGGCTCTGTCCTGCCTCGTTCCCAGTCCAAGCCATCCCATAACAAGTCTATTCAAGGAGGCCTCTGAAAAGGGAGAAAGAAATGCCATCCATTCAGCAGCCCCTGCTCCTTCTGACGCCCTCTGTCTCCCCATCCACTTCATAAAGGACTTTCTGTTGGTACGCAGCAACC
>NW_010186453.1:0-4541 GCF_000695765.1 Mesitornis unicolor | reverse complement strand
ATGCCGCCGGGGCTGAGCATGGTTTATGCCGTCTACAAAACACCACCAGTATGGGGAGCAGATGACCCTGGACGTGTTTATTGTAGTGGGGGAAATTAGCAATAAATAAAGGCAAGTGGGCAGAAGAAAACTGGGACCCTCTGGGACTCTTGTGTCTATAGGGTCAGAATCAAAAGAAGGCTTGATTTGCTCCTATAATTTAACCCAGCCTCTGGGCTCCTTTATCAGAGCAAGGACAAGGACATGCTAATCTGAGTGCCCATAATTTAACGGAGATATACTGTACTTACACTGGGCATTTAGAGGCGGTTGGATGGTCCCATGAGGCCTCTGGGCCTGGCCAAGCCTGCGTTTCATGTCAAGCTGGCTGCAGTGGGCTGGTCCTGCCATCAGAAAGCAGTGGATTTTGATGCTTTGAGATGATTTAATGCCCATGTGGGGGCTGGCTGAGTACAGGGTTTTAGGGTGTGTTTTTTCCCTGGGATGCTGAGTTTTCCCATCCTATCCCTGCAGCGCAGTGAAGTGTGGGAGCCAGGCATTGCTGCCATGGGTCCCCTCGTCCCACTCACCTTGCTGTAAAGTCGAGATCAGACCCATAGGTATTGTGAGGGGTTATGAGCCCTTTCTTATTTCAACCCCTAGCACTCACCTTATTCTGTCCCGGAGACATCCTTGCAGAGCCGGGTCCTGCTGCATCCCCTTCATCCCATTAAACCCACAGACACTAGTCACCTTCCCCTCCGGGCTCTTATTTAGGAGGTCAATGGGATTACCTAGCAGTTAAGTGGTGTGCGCATGGGTAAATGCAGTGCTGGATGAGGTCCCAAAGGATGGGAAGGGTGGGGAAAATGCCCCTCCATCAAGTCCTGCTCCTGGAGCTGCAGAGCAGAGGGAGCTGGGTTTTGACTTGCATCAGCTTGGAAGAGGCATTTTTTCCTCAAAATTACCCATTTGGTTTGTTCCTAAGATACTTTCCCCTTCACCAAGGATTGTTCTTCCCGTGGAAAAAAAAATGCTGGGGTTTTCAATAATCTGAGACAGCAGAGCAAGCCAATAAATTCTTTGCTTGAAAGATGAAAGCCTACAGTTAAAGAAAAAAAACAAAATCCCTAACAAAAGCCTCTTCCCTCAGCCCTGCCGCACTGTCCCACAGGTGTCTGCAGCTTCCAACCAAAGAGCCCTCTGGCTGCAAACGATGGGGCTAACAAAACCTTTTCTTTCCCTTGTACAACTTGCCTTCAATAACAACAACAAAAAAATATCCAGCCCTCTTTATTGTGTCTGTATGTGGGTGTGCGCACGCACATGCTTTCATCTGTTCCTGCTTTGTAACTGCTGTCTAGGCGGGATCAAGGCACCTGTAGTTTTTGGCTCCAGCAGCCTATGGGTGCAGGTAGACGTGGTGGGTTCAAAGGGGTTCCTGGCCAAAAACCTGGCTGTTTTCTCTCTGGCTGGCTGCAGTTACCCATGTGCATGCTGGCATCACCACATCCCACGGCCCCAGGAATGATGGAGATGCCAGGAAAATGCATTCCTGGGTGCCTGCTCCCTCACCTTCCCTGCTGAGAGGGTTGGGGGGAGCAATTAGGGACCCCACTGAGGGGTAAAATCCTCGTTATATAAAATAAAATGTTAAACCAGGTGATAATAGAGGAAATTAATAATGCCCAGAAGACATTAAAGGTAAATATAATTGTAATGTAAACATGATGGCTATAAATATTGGCTTTTATGTGACAGCTGTTCTCTAAACACCTGCTTTAGGCTCTTACAACTAATTTACAGTCAGCAGCTTTTGTTGCATGGCACACACACACAAAAAGGAAATATCATTATATTCCTATTGTCTTGGGTTTTTTCCCTTCCATTGCCCTGCATGGGAGGTATTATTGACTGGGAGGATGGACTCTGCAACATCAGCAATCTCTTGGCTTGGAATATTCTTGCTTGGGCATCATTAGGCTGGCTAAATCCGGGATGGCACTGGATAATGGAAACAGTTTTGAGTTAAGTGCTGTGAACTGAAAACGCTGCTTTTTCTGATTTTACACAAAAATGTGCGTTTTTCTTTTGGAATATAGAATTGCTGCAAAAGTTGCAGAAGCACCCGTGACTACAGAAATTATTGAAATTCTTATTTTTTGCATACTTTGCTTATTTTAAAAAGCTGGTTTCCAGAGTCATGTCATTCTGCAACAAGCCTCTCACATTCACCAGAAGAAAAGTAAGATTTATCCCCCATCCCTTATTTTTTTACAGCCTCAAAACCCAGGAGGGAAATAAAAATTACACCCCTCTACAGTTTTTTTTTTAAATTATGTCCTTTTAAAGGTCATTCCATTGCTGGGTATTAGTTTTGTGGAGTCTTTTCTGGATGCTGGTTGTGAGCAGCAAAGCATTTCCAAAGCAAATTCATCTCTCAGGAACAGGATGGGGTGGTGAGTGCCCAGCAGAAATGTCCTCCTGCACACAGGCAGGTTTTTCACAGTGATTAAAAGTTTTGCCTCCATATGGGGCTGTGATTCATAATTGTGCATCATGCCAGGTTTGAGGGCTGGATTGTTCCCCTAGCCATAGCAATACTGAAGGGCATGGTAAACTTTTATCTTAAAAAAGGGGATGTGCCCAGTCTTTGTATTTACTTTCAGATCAGTGAAGAATGGGCTAGATCAGTGCATTTTCTGTTGACTGTGAAAACAAGCACAGCCCTGGCCTGGGCTGAACTCATTGTGGGGACGAGCCCCGGTCTGGACAGGGTTCCTGCCTGCAGCTGGGTGCAGTTTAACTGTGGCAGGAGCCCCACTTCTGGTGGGGCAGTGGCCAAGGCTGCAGCAGCAGTGGCCAACTCAAGCCAAACCTGTGCTGGGGTGGTGAGACCACCAATGCCAGTGGGGTGGCTGGAAGACTCACTTGGCTCTTTGCTACTCCAGGATGTTTTCAAAAGGTAATGAACATACAAAGATGGGAGGGCAAGAGCACTGGGGTAGTGTGGTTTAGGCTCATGATAGAAAATTCAAACAATATTAGACTCAAAAAGTCAACATTAGACACACTTCTACTAAGGACCTACAAACAAACAGAGTTCCTCTGTACACACATTAACAAACACAGCTCGGGTGATGATGGCTGCTTTCACCTTTTCACTGCCTCTGCCTTCTACCCCAGAACTGCAGCGGTTATCGGCAGCTCCAGGCGTTGGGAAGGCTGCATCGCCAAGGGCTTTTGCTACCAGCACTCCTACATCCATCCATCCATCCATCCATCCATCCATCCATTCATCCACCCATCCCTCACCTACCTGGTGAGCCTCCTCAGGGAGAGCACTTCTAGGGGTTTTGCCCCTCCAGGTCCAGAAAACTCAAGAAGAGTTTGTGCAGAGTAAGCTGAAGAGCTGACAACGTACACACAAACCCTGCAGCAGAGCATGGAGCCATACGTGATCCTGTCCCCACTTTCTCAGCAAGTTTTGGACCACGCTGTCCCTTGACTGGACAGAGGCTTCTCCAAGCTTTGCCCGTGCTGAAGCCTTGGTCACAGAGCAGCTGAGTGCATTGCAGGTAGATGTTGGTGGTAGCACAGGAGGGACAGACGGCTAACCCTGGCTATGCCCGCTTCCAGCATCACTGAATGATACTGGAACAGGTTGCCCAGGGAAGTTGTGGATGGTCTCTCCTTGGAAGTGCTCAAGGCCAGGACGGATGAGGCTTTGAGCAACTTGGTCTAGTGGGAGGTGTCCCTGCCTAAGGCAGGAGGTTAGACTGTGTGATTTTTATAGAACCATAGAATCATAGAATGTATTGGGTTGGAAGGGACCTTTAAAGTCCAAACCCCCTGCAGTGAGCAGGGACAGTGTTACTAGATCAGGTTGCTCAGGGCCCCATCAAGCCTGACCTTGAATGTGTCCAGGGATGGGGTCTCCACCACCTCTCTGGGCAACCTGTTCCAGTGATCTACCACCCTCATATTGAAAAACTTTTTCCTAATTTCCAACCTAAATCTACCCTTTTCTAGTTTAAAACCATTACTGCACGTCCTATTGCTACATGACCTTGTAAACAGTTCTTCCCCAAAGAAGGGGAACCTTTCAGGTACCTTTCAGGTATAGAAGGTCACTATAAGGTCCTTTCAGAGCCTTCTCTTCTCCAGGCTGAACAACCCCAACTCTCTTAGCCTATCTTCATAGGAGGGGTGCTCCAGCCCTCTGATGATCTTTGTGGCCCTCCTCTGGACCCGCTCCAGCACTTTGATGTCCTTTTTATGTTGGGGACTCCGAAGCTGGACGCAATACTCCAGATGAGATTTCGCCAGAGCGGAGTAGAGGAGCAGAATCATCTCACTTGATCTGCTGGCCACACTTCTTGTGATGCAGCCCAGGATGTGGCTGGCCTTCTGGGCTGCAGATGCCCATTGGTAGCTCATGTCCAGCTTTTTCATCTACTAGTACCCCCAAGTCCTTTTCCTCAGGGCAGCTTTCCAGCACATCATCTCCTAGCTTATATTGGTAATGAGAATTGTTCTGACTCAGGTGCAGGACCCTGCAC
>NW_010186452.1:0-10451 GCF_000695765.1 Mesitornis unicolor | reverse complement strand
GCTTGCCACGCTGGCCCGGCAAGGGACGAGTACACCCCAAACTACCCCTCCGCATAGATCTGCTCTCCCGCTGTCCCTCGGGCTGGGGTCTCCCCTGTCACCCGGAGCCGAGTCAATTTAAGGGCTCATGTCCGTGTCTGCAGGCTGGGATTCCATCTCCTCCTATTTCCCTCCTCACCCCAATTTCCCTTCTCCTTCGCCTCTCCCAGATCCCACCTATGGCCATCCACCACCTACACCTGCTCATGGGCCTTCAAGGTGTTTTGGCATGTGGACTCTGTATCTCTGGACAAACAAGGGCCAGGCAAACAAGCCTGCTGTGTCCCCTGCATCAGGGAAGCAAAAGAGAAGAGCCAGGAACTGCCCTGGCATCAACCACTCGGGAATTTTGGTCTTTCTGAATCCGGTTTTCCCATGTGCTGCTGAAATAATGGGTCAGTTGCTCAGTGATGCCTGGAAGATTTCCTGGTTTTTAGGGATCAATGAGCAGTGGCTCTCTCCATGCAGGCGATCAGTTGAAGAACTGCTCTTAGCATCATGCCTGCATTGTGTATTAATGCAGCTTGATGCATTTTGGGTGTATTGTTGTGCCAAGGTATTTTGTGGGTCATACCTCATGCTTAAAAATTGGAGGATGGATAGAAATATAGTAAGATTTATTTTTTTTCTCAGTAATATATTGGGAGGCGTATTTTCATTACCCATGTAACTTTTATGTGGTCAAGCTGCAGCTGCGGTACAATGTGTTCAAGCTTCCCTCTGCAACCAGGAGGACATTTTAAAATGGAGACTTGAGTTCCACTTTGAGATCTGTCCCCCCTATTGGGATGACATATGGGGATGCAGTGCTGGACAAACTCGGGTAGCTTTGCAGCACAGCTCCATGTAAAGGTATTAAAGCAGGTCTGGGACTAGTGCCTGGATAATTCCTTCTTAGCAGGGCTAGTAAGTTGGGCTTTATGCATCAGTGATGTGGGTCCGCTGCTGCTAGATTCTTGGACCTTGCTGAGGTTGTGGTCACGGTGTGGCACAGAAATACATCTTCTCACTTGAAACCACAAGCCAGAGCCTCAAGGAGAAGCAAATAGCAGTGATACTATATATACTAATGATAAAAGTATAATTTTGAAAATACTTGCATGAGAGAAATTACAGCTAAGATATTCAGCAATGATTACATGATTTCAAGTGCTTTGATTTCCAGGTGCCCTGCTAGACACATCCTCACAAAATCTTACTTCATGAAAATAGATGCTCAGCATTTTCAGGTACCTGAAGCCAAGAATAAGATCGGTTAATTACAAATCTTGCTCAAACTATGCATGATCTAGAATCAGGAAATCCTGGTGGGCGGGTGTGGTGATGGTGGTGGATATTAGTCACAGTAGCTAGAGTGGAATTGATGTGTGGAACCTAAAAACTAAGGAAGGAAAAATCCTGCTGGGTCATTTTTTAACCTGCTAGTCATAGTGCACAAAGTAGCTTTAAGTAACTTCAGAGGTTTCCTTGTGCTGTTATTGATTGCTGTTCAGGAGAACTCACAAGGACAATGTGTGTCTCTTGTGCTGGAACGCTGACTTTGCCAGAGGAAAGGAGGTTGCCACAGAGGTTTAATTCCTCAGATCTGAGCAGCTGCAGAAGCAATCAAAGAAGGGACTGGTTTCTTGGAGGGTGATATGGCAAAGTGATATTGAGAGTTGATGTTGCTTCCCTCTTTCAGAGTTTACCTAAGCCCATGGACATACATGGTATGGGGGCACTGAGACATAGGTGACTTTTCCTTCTCTCCCCTTCTGTGCATTAGCTTAAGAAAATCTTTGAGATTTCTTCCTGTGGTTACTGGTCAACAGTGGAAACAAGCTTCTTTCTTACAGAAGAGTCTGACAGTGGTCACTGCCAATGCAGTGCAGATGCGGTCAGAAAAGATTACAAGATATTGCCCAAAGCGGGTGCTCTCACATTATAATCTATACTAAATATACCAAACTGTGGCTTAGTCCCAAATGTTGCCGAAGCACCCAAGTGAGCTTTCCATCTTGTAGTTCTTCCAGAAATGTCCAAGCTCTCTTCCTGACAGATTGCTGGTGAATATAAAGAGGAATGTCACAACTGTGTACATCCCAAAATAGACGGTAACGGAAGTGTCTGAGTGATTGCTGTTTGTTGGCCAACTTAGACTTCATGTTGATACCAACAATATCCCTCAGCTGAGAGCTGGATCTTTCAGCCAGAGAATTTAAAGCTGCCATAAGATTTGTGCAGGATGACTGGAAAAGGTCGGTTTAGCCCATCAGCTCCTTCCTTGTAGAGAGGAGCTAAGTAATGTGTTGGCTGCACTAAAATGTTTAGGAAACATCACAACGTCAGCCATAGGGTCACCACATTGACCGTTCTTGTAAGGCATTGCTTTTGTTTGTTTCTTTTTTAAGGGGAACATGGTGCTTAAGGGAAAACATGAGAAGCTGTCACCCTTCAAAGTCAGACAAGATTTGTACTTGAGAGGTACCTTACATTTCATTTAACATAAGATGTGATGGCCAGATCTAGATTTCAGCTTCCTGGGGCCCACTAGACTCCCTGTACAGCCTTGCAGATGGTCAACACCTCTAACAATATCCAGCTTGAAAACCTGACAGGAACCTGAAAACATCGGAAAGAGTAGGTTTATATATTATATAGCTACGCTGGACTGTGCAATAAGTCATACATTCAGATAAAATGAAGCCAGTTTGCAGTCATTATCTGCATGCCATGAGATGAGGTCATGGTATTGGTCACTATTAGCTGTCATGCCTGCCTTTTGTCCAACGGGGAAGATTTTCTGTTCGCAGAAGCAGAACGTGCTTATCTGTCTCATTGTGTAACAGATGGGGTGTGCCTGTCTGCCTGGATGGCCCTAGGTGCCGTGAGTGTCAAAAATATGCCTGGGTGTGCCTGTCTCTCCTCCTCCACACAGATTTCCTCAGCGCGTTCCAAAAGTGAACATTTGCATTACTCCATTATTGTGATTATTATTACACAGTGGTCACATGCTTCGTAGGGATATTTTAGGATTTGTGACTCACTAAACCATGATTTGCTACTCACAGCTTACCTGAAGAAAATGGTCTTTGTGGAGTCCTGTTCATGGCTGGGAGATGTGTTCTTGGATTAAATGGTAAATATTGAGAAAGATACTGGACACATATCTGTGAGACCTTCAGACTTTCCTTAGCTGTTGTTGTGTGTGCCCAATAGGATGATTCATTTACAGGCAGGTGTAGGGCAGATTCCTCGCATTTCAGGACAGTGCTGTAAGGGAACTGGAAAGGCTTCTGAGGAGATCTAAGCAGGCTGGGCACCTGGGCCCTGGTGATGCATTTTTCTTGCTGAACGTGAGTTTGCTGTAGCATTCATGCTGTTGGTTGGGATTTTTATAAATGGAAACTTCAAGGGCTGCTGTGAGGACTCAAGTCTACAGACAAGCAAAACCAGATATCAGTCTGGAAAGCAGTACAACCTTTAGGGCCTCAGTCCAGTTCTTCTTGTGCATTCATTGGCACTGACGGGACTGTTGGCCATGTGAGAGTTGTTTCAAGGCCTTCGTGAATACTTATAGGGGCAAACCACAAGCCTCACCCCTTTCTGAATGGGCCAAAACCAGATTGTGATGAAAATTATATCAGTCCCTTGTGAACAGGAGAAGAGGTCCCCCATGGCCTCCATTCACCTGCAGGATTCCCAAGCTGCAGTGAGCCTCCAGCGTACACAGCTGCTGCTGCTGCAGTCTGTCACCAGCTTGGTCAACCATCCATTATTTATTTCCAAGTCATATGTAAAGCTCTGCACCATAGCCTTTCATCCATGTGCAGAGAAAAGAGACGGCTTCTGAAAGACCTGGGAAAACAAAAGCAGAGAAGCCTCTGAAATCCTTTGCTTGGGAGACTGTCTTATGTAGTTATAGCCAAGGAAAAGAGGGAAGGGAAATAACGTCATAGGCAACAAAAAGTTACCACCTTGGTACAAATTCCCATTATATCTCTGTATCATTTGTTGCGGTCAACAATTCCTTGTAGCACAAGAGATCCTTTGTTTCCAATTATTCATCAAATGCATCACACTTCACTTAGGGAGTGTTTTCTTCCACAGTCTGGGCTGTGTGGTCTGTCAGTTGATCCTGCTGGGCTGTTTGATGCCTGCTGATTGCCTGGTTGAGAATGGTTAATCAGGACTACAATGAATTTCCCAGGAATAGCATACAATCAAGGAAGAACAGTGAAAAGAAATGTTTGCAGGCAAATAAGAGTGTCTCTGTGACAAGCCATTCCTTGGATGTGTGATGAGCAGCATCTTTATCACAGACGTGTTTGCTGATAAAGAATATTAAGAGGTAGATGGTTAAACAGAACAGCTGTTCAGAATTAAAATGTCTGTTCCAAATTCTGGTTTTAACATACTGGATTCTTTCTTTTTCATAAAGGTTATAACAAATTGCTAACTAAAAGGCTTAGCCATGGAGGCTAAAGGATCCAGGATGGGCCAAATCAAAACTAGTTGTCGTAATTCCTAGTGTTTCTTTTTGCACTTTGATTAAAAATGAGTCCTCTGATTTGCAGAACGGTCGCACTGGAAGGGAATGCTGCCAACAAAGTTTGAAAAACACTTTTAATCTCTTAAAATCAGTTGTTGACAGTCCATCTGCAGGCTGCAGCTCTAATCTCTCATGTGAACCCCGGTGTTCTGGGAAAGCTCTTGCATTTTACTCAGGCTTGACTGAAGAGCAGCAAGGTTGATTCCTCTGTTGTGTGTGAAAAGAGTAGACTTGGAAAAAAAACCCACCCACATCTCCTTTATCAGGCGGATGTTGAGAATTGCAAAACAGGCACTCCTCTATCTTTCAGCTCGCATTTTTCCTCTATCTTATCTGCCAGCATCCAAGGCTGTCCTAATTCCGAAGGCACATCTGCGCCAGGCGAAGGAGCATGGTGTGAGGTTTTTGAGTTAGCAGTGACCTAGATCTGACTTGAGAACAATGCTTTTACTGAGACCCTAAGGAAGCAGACCCTCGCTCCATCGTCCCAGTTACTACTGCCCCAGGGAGACCTGCAGAGCTGCCTAATGCTCGAGCTCCTGTGCATCAGCTGCTGCACCGCGCCTGGCAGGGTGCCTGCTCTGACCCTTCACGAAGGTGAAGGCAGTCATTCCTGGCGTGCTCAAAGACTTCACACTGTGCAGTGTTAGTGGGGAATCAGAGGCTGCACAGAAGAAGTTACCGCAGGGCTGCTGGTGTGTGGCGTCCTCTTACCATTTGGGTAAATGACAAGTAGTTCAAGGTTAGTAAAGATCACTTGACTCCAAGAGGTGGCATTTGGCGTTCAGATCTGTGCAGGCGTGTGGAGTAAGTCACTTGGGCTTGAGTCTAATCAGACAGTGTGTGAGTGGAACTGGAAACCGAATTACTGGATAACGTAAAAAGAACCCTAAAATGCACTGAATTCCCATAAATCTTGAATTGCCGGCGCTCAGAAGAGAAACACCATCCAGTGACCACCAGCAGTAAAGCCTGCTCAGTTTATGTGTCCACATTAGAACTGTTACCTAGCCTTTATGGCACACTTACCCTGCCAGGGTCAAGCAGTGATTACAACCACATGCCAGGATAAGTGCCTTTTTATCATTACTTGCCCATTACCTGCATTACTAACACCATAGGTTGAACTTACACATGTGGCTGTAACTCTCATTCAGCTGAATTCTTCCGTGGTGATGTATAGACACACATCAAATGCACATCTAACTACTCCTAAGCTTGAAATAACTTCTCTTTCTCTCTGTTTTGTGGCTCAATCACTCTTTATGAGATTAAAAATGAGGCATGGGAGCAAATGGGGACACTTGTGGTTCTAATTGCCTGCTTTGTGCGGCAACCAGAGAGCGCGAGGCACAGCTCTTCCCAACCCTTCTTACAGCTGAACTGCAAGAGGAAAACTGTGAGCACTAATTTTACAGAGCGAGCAGACCTGCTAGAGAAGTGGCTGCCTTTTTTGTGTGTGTTCCAGTGATGTGTGAAGGAGTTAAGATCTCACAACAAGCAGAGTTGTCTGGAGAGTTCCTAGTTTGGTGACGTCTTTGAAAACGAGGGCTTACATGAATTGTCTCACATATGGCACCCATTTTTATTGTCTTATGTCACGGGGCAATGTTGGCTAAGGTGAAGATTCAGTGCCTACCAATGTTGTCATGCCTTATGGGTACCAATCCCTGGCCTCTGGGAAGGCTCTTGCTGTGCTAGAAGCGCTTGACTGGGCTGATATCAAGAGGAAAGTGTCTCCTGTTTTCCTGCCTGGTCTCAAAAGTCCCTGCAAGTTGTAGATGGTGACCAGATTTCTCTGAGGAGAAACAGGCTATTTCAGGAAGTATGGCTGCTGGTGCAGTAAATGGTACTCTCCCCTAAGAGAGTACTTAGCCACTCTGTTGGCAGACTGGCAGTCCCTGCAGCTCACTTAGCTATGCTATCTTTGGAAGAGAGGTGAGATGAAGGTGTTTTATGCTCCTGACCTTTCATACACTTCTGCTGTTATTGAGTTTGAAGTGTAAGCTGCAGGGCCTGGGTCAAATTTCAGTTTCAATGCAGTTGCACTTGCTTTTCCACTTGGATATAGTTATTCTGCTTGCTTTTCTCTCTCTCCTAGCATGCTGAGGGTGCTGCAGTGCACAGCTAAGCAGATGGCTCACTTCATCCTACAGACAGATCAATTTCCGAGCATGGGGATTCTCATATCTAAAGAAGTGCTTGAGTGAGAGCACTTGAGTGAAAGCCGCAGTGGAAACGGGAGATCTTTAAGGTCATTTACCACACATACGGGAGATCTGCTCACAAGAAAGCAGAAAAGGAGAGAAAAGCTCTGGAAGAGGAATACTTCTCACTGCATCCCCAACATTCATCATCCTGCAACATGTGGGGTTTTCCTGAGGACATACAATCCTAGATTTGCTAGAAACAAATTTGTGAGGTCCGGTGAGCGCGAAGCCCCAGGCAGCACAGTCATGGGCTTACCATCTGTGCACGATCCTAGTAGCATCAGGCCTGCAGTTCACATGTGAGTTACTGAGCTTTCTTCTTTTATTGCAAAAATGGTTCTGTTACCCATCCAGGCAGCTTTCCAGACCAGACCTCATCTCCCAGGACACTGCAGTGATGGAAGGTGGCCAGTACGGTGTGGTATCAGTGTAACTCTGTGTATACCAGGAGCTTAAGTGAACCTTAAGTGAGGAAGCATCGTTGCTTCATCCTGTAAAGAGAAAAGAAATTCTAATGGACCCTGATCTATGACAGGCTTTCAGACTCATTTAGAGGGGCCATGTGATATTGCAAATGTAAAGTCCCAAGTATGGACACGTAGAGATGAGTGCTATCACTTTTCAATCAAAGCTTACTGAGGATTTCACCGCAGAAAATTAGTATTTATTTAGTGGTTCCTGCAACACACTGTTGTTGCGTTGTTGCAGTGTTTGGAAAGGCTTTTCTTTCCCCATAAGCTGTTGGGAACAGCTTGTATTAGCAGGATCATCCTGAGGAGAGTCCGAAATGCAGCCTTCATGGTTCTACTTGTCTGCACACAGCTGTCATAATAATTTATTAGCCCTGAGCAGGAGTGTCCTGGAGACTCAGGAAAGGAAAGCTTCCTGGTGTTGAGAAGATTTTGGCTGCTGTCTTGGCCTTTGAGTTTTCTCTAATATTTTGAGATTATTTTTTTCCTTTTTGCTTCCAACCTTGGGCCTTTTTCTGGGTTTTTGCTACGATTTCCTAATTCACTTCTGCATTTTGCATGACAGCGAAGTGTTCCTTGGCCTGGTGGCTTGGCTCCCAGACATTGTTGACAGGCAATGTGTGAAGACTTTTGATGAAATGTCTTTGGTGAATGCAAAAATGCATGTCCTGCGTGTGAGTACGTGTACGTGTACTTACACACCAGGTAAAAAAAGGTAGTTTCAATGCAGTATTTCCAAATTTCTCAAAAAAAGAGAACCGTTGTAAGCTATATTAATGATCCCCTTTCTCTGCCCTGCGCTTGCCATGGAGATCTCAGTATGAAAACCATTTAAAAATATAACACATTGTCAGAGAACTATGGGAAATTGCTGCTTTGAGCATCTAAAGCTGGAAACTGGTCTTGGATGGCAGCTATGAGCTTCCTGTCTTGATACATCAATAATGTGTTTCCTCCTTCATAATGTCTTATTTTACAAACTTTAGTATATATAATATATAGTATTTATTAAAAACAGATATATAGTCCTGACTAATGTTAGATGTGGAGGCTGGAGGTCTTTTTTTATTCCCATCCAATGTTTCTGTAAAATGCTGCATAGTTTCAAGGCAGATAACAGTTAAATACTAGCTAGGGAACGGAGAAAATGTATTTCTAGTAGGGATTTGAGAAATGGAGAATCAGTGATCTAGAGAGCATCAGACGGATGTTCCAGAGACGGGGCTGAACAAGAGTGTTGAAATCAGAGGTAGTGAGAATATGAAAGAGCAAAGAGAGTGGAAAAAGGAGAAGATGAACTAAAAGGATGTCATGGAGGAGGAAGAAAATGGAAAATACTACGATAAAAACCAGTACCTTCGCACTTCAGTGAAGAAGGAATGGATGTTTGAAGATGGAGCTGGTGCAATGATGAGCTGGTGGCTGGAACATCTGCATGAATCGGGATTTCTAGAGCAGGGACAAACAGAGGCCACAGCAGCACAGGAGTGAGGAAGCAAAGCTAAGTGTCGGTGACAGTGCAAAATCCCCGTTGAAGCATAAACAGGCAAACTGTGCAAAACCCTTTTATCTGTCATCACCCTACAGGTAGCATTTGGTACCCAGATGACTGTTCTGTGGAGAAGCCAATTTAATGCTACGTTAATTAAAAAAATAGCCAGCCTTTTCTTAGCAATCCTTGTGACAGGAATAGCAAGCAGAATTTGTCTGAGCCCTGACTCACTGTTTTCTTCCGGCAAATCTGTGAAGTGACATGCATTGATTGTTTTCCAGATTGTACCAAAGGTGGATTGTAGTCAAGACTCCGAAACTGTGGAGCTCTACAAATGAAAAGAGGAGATACTGTTCCCCAATGAGTAACCAAACTTACCAAGATGGGCACAGTGGAGAAAGGCAGTTAAGGAGAAAACTCATTTTCTAAACAGGGACAAAAAGTAGTAGGGGCTTGATTGGTCCAGCTAAAGTCAGTAAGATACCCCTTTCCACAGAAGATGGATTTGCCAAATCCCTGTTGCATAAATTCTGTGGGACAGACCTTCGGAGAGCCTCTCTGCACACTTGCCAGACCTAGGGTAGATAACAGACTTTGGAGCTTGCTAGGATTTTCTTATGCCGAGGTCAGGTGCAGTGTATGAGGAATTCATCTGAAACCAAGCTTTTCTTGCCCTCACTATTCTCATAATTTATATTAACCAAATCTACACTAACTGAACAGAAAGAAAATGGACACTTTTCCTCTCAAACAAAAATTTCGGTGTTAACGTAGAATTTATGAAATCACACATTCATCGTGCCCCTGTTGGCTTCTCTGATTGCATCTCCTGTCAGCTACCCACTGACTCCAGTATCCAGATTTCATTTAATTCTTAGCCCATTGGTTTTCAATTAAGGCTGGTTTGCTCATGAGGATCAGCCTAGCAAAATCTCTCCCTGGGCTGTTGCGTTCCTTTATGGAGTTGCACAATTATTTGACTCTTCTCATCACAGTGCTAGGCTTAGAAACACCAGCACTGGAAAATGCAGAGCAGTTAGAAGAATAAACTATGCAAGACCTGATTAGCTAGATTGCTCATTCTGTATTGGGAGGCTTTGGGGATGGTGGGAATTGGGCCAGTCCACTGGGGTATGTCGCAACTGTCCTCATGCTGTTTACTCACTACTCTGTTTAGTATTGGGGTTAGTTTATTGATTATATTTTTAAATTTGTGTTTAAGGGTTCTTCCTACAGTAAGTCATATGTATCTTATGTTCCTAAATGCGAAGAGCTCCATGTAAAGCACACAGTTTACTCAAATTATTCTTAGCTGATGCCCTCTGTAGATAGGTACCCGTAAGAACAGGAGATGCTGCCACGAAGCCATCAGCTGGTACCACGAGCTGGCTGCACAGCACAGAGCTCTCGAAGCTGCTGATTTCAGAGCCTGACCCCTGCCTGGGTGGGAGCCTTTGGGAGTGTGGTCCAGGACAGGTGACAGGGACAGATAACAGTCCAACCTCTTAGCAATACCTTTATGCATCTCAACTGAATGACCTTCCCCTCTCTCTCCTAAGTCTTTCCCACTTCTCCCAATGACACAGCCGTTCTGGCACATCCTGGAGCACCACACACTGGGATGAGGCTTCTCAGATGCATCTCTGGGGATTAGGGCCAGTAGTGTGTATACAGTGTATGTATAAAGCCACTTTATCAATGTATGATGT
>NW_010186451.1:584-2012 GCF_000695765.1 Mesitornis unicolor | reverse complement strand
GGGGACCGGTCCGCCCGTTGCCGTCAGCGGCTGCGCGCAGGGCCCGCCCCGGGGAGGGGGCGGATAGACCGGGGGGGCGAGGCACGGAGAGCTCTACATGGGACCGTGAGGCATTTCGCTGCCTTTCAGTGCCCGCAGGCGCTGCGGGGGGACCGGTCCGCCCGTTGCCGTCAGCGGCTGCGCGCAGGGCCCGCCCCGGGGAGGGGGCGGATAGACCGGGGGGGCGAGGCACGGAGAGCTCTACATGGGACCGTGAGGCATTTCGCTGCCTTTCAGTGCCCGCAGGCGCTGCGGAGCGTCTGCGCGAGTAAATTCGGTGTAATAAAGGCACCACGGTAAAAAGCCACAACTGTCTTCGTGGGGGAGAAATGTCCTTTTTGGGCACAGCTCCTTCGTGCAGGCTGGGGTGGGATGGCTGCATCCAGGGCATGAGGTGTGCCCTGAACCTCAGCCTCCTCCACGCTTGTCCTGGGAAGGTGCAGCCTTATCCTGCTGCAGCTCCGTGGATCACAGGATCTCCTGGACCTGCTCTCACTGCATTTCCTGATTCTTCTCTCTCCAGATCTCCCAGTCCAAACTGCTCTGCACATCCCAGGTGAATGTTGTCTCGGTGTGGGTCAGCCTCACCTGTGCAGAGATCATCGTCTGTGGCAGGCAAAGCCATGCATTCCCAGGATCAGGATGGACATCTGTCATGGTGAAAATCATGGGACCCTTCAGCATGGCCCCCAGATCCACCCTTAGCCCTTTCCTGGCATCAGTCGTTGCCTTGACAGATGCACTGCCCCTTCTCTTGGCCATGGCCCTCTCCAAAACACCCTTCTACTACACTCACACCATCCCAACACCTGCCAGGAGCTGTTTTCCTTCCAGAGACTGGGAATGAGCCTTTTTGTGTGTGTGTGCTGGAGCTTATGTGACCCCGTCCCCTCCCAGGGCTGGGCCGCTCTGCCAGCATCTGTGTTTCACCCGGTGTTTGCTCCCAACCAGGGTCTCTCCTCTCTCACAACCACTCTCCTCAGCGTTCCCTCGGCTCCTGGTTCCCTTTGTCTTTCTCACCCAGCATTTTCCGTGAGGAGCTGGTTAATTTTATGTTAAACCTTTTCTTGTTCCTCAGCTTTGTCTGCCCACACATGACTCCCTATTCTCTCACCAGCCCTTTGGGTTATACATTTTTTTAGTGCTAAATTACTCCATTAATCTACAAATCTTTGCATACAGTACAGCTCTGAGTAATGCCGTGGCAATGCATAAATAGCAAAGTGACCATGTTTGCTGAACACCTTGTCCTCCAGCTTCCTGACTCACCTGGTAACGCTCAGCTGGGGGTGAGGGAACAACCCCATCCTGTCATTACCAGCCCTGCCATATACCAGTGAGTTTGGTGGTGAGATCAGAAACCCTTCTGGAAACCTCAGATCAATCTTG
>NW_010186451.1:0-553 GCF_000695765.1 Mesitornis unicolor | reverse complement strand
TTCCTGCTCCTGCCTACAGCCCTCTGGGAAAAACACCAGGCAGCTGACTTACAGCCCTCCATTTGTTTCTGTGCTGGTTATTCCTTGCTCTGGGATCCCAGTCCAGAGCAAAGGCAGTGCAGGAAGGAGTGGGACTGGACCACCACCCTGCAACTGGCCACCAGATGGATTTGGGTGTGCAGAAATACCTGGGGAGGGGGAGTGAGAAATCCATCAGAGATCAGAAAAAAGCAGAAACAGATTTTCTGTGTGGAGAACAGGCTGGGGCTACAGCCCTGTCAGCTATGGAGCACTGTGAGACGCAGTGAAGCCCTGTCAGAGCCCCAGAGCCCTATCATTCCCCTCCGGAGCCCTGTCAGTTCACCCAAGGCCTCACCAGGCCCAGCGCCCTGTGAGTCTCCTCAGCGCCTCATCAGCACCACAGAGGCCTGTCAGCCCCAGAGCCTCCTCAGGCTTAGAACCGGAGCCCCTCGCAGCTCTGTCAGCCCCCCGGAGCCCTGTCGCGGAGCCCCGGGGACACCGGCCGAGATCGCTCGCGCCCGCCCCCGCACCC
>NW_010186450.1:0-8284 GCF_000695765.1 Mesitornis unicolor | reverse complement strand
AGGCCTCATCGTCCCAGTCCCCCATTTCTTTTCGTCCCGAGCAAAGGAGCCATTACCTCTACCCATGCAGGTGTGAATTAACGGACTTCGTGGCATTAACATAAAGGATAAGATTATCTATAGTCATCCCCACTCGCATGTATGCCCTGGTGATGTAATGCAGAAGTTTGAGTCCACTCAGGCATCCTCCTGCCTGTTGTCACGTACATTAGGGAATAAAAACCCCTAAGATTCATACTAGAATGGGGGGACTTACTTCTCCAGCCATGGAGTGATGAGAACCTTCCCCCTTGGTTGGAATGCTGGCCATGGTAACTTACATGGGGACAGGATGAACTCAGAACTACACCGATGAACTGGACGGATTAATGAATTCGCTCCCTCTCCATCCCCACCACTTGGGTCACCTCGTGGGTAAGATTATTTACCTCAGCTAACGCTGAGAGATATACTTTTCTCTTCAGGTTCATATACTCTGGGTGTATTTTACATTTTCTCCTCAGGTGCATTCATATACCCTGAGTGTATTTCGTATTTTCTCCTCAGGTTCATATACTCTGGGTGTATCTTATATTTTCTCCTCAGGTTTATATACCCTGCATGTATTTTACATTTTCTCCTCAGGTGCATTCATATACCCTGGGTGTATTTTATATTTCTCTCCTCAGGTTCATATCTAAGTTTCCCTGAGTGTATTGGTTTTGCTCCACTGTATTTCTGTTCAAACAGGCTTATCTATTTGCCAGGTGGCCAGGCTCACTGTAGGCAAGTTGTTGGTGTTGGCGTTTGTGTGTTCCATAGTACTTTCTTGTTGGTATTATATTATTTATAAAACCTTTAGCGTATCTGTAGCTTTTAGTTTATCATCGGCAATTCAAAAGAACCTGTAAATGTTGCTGTAAATAAACAATTATTATTTGTTTCCCGACTTGCGTTTGTCACATGTTCGATGCCGGCCTCACAAGACTGGATTTATTCTCCCCATTTTTGCAACACTCCCATTGTACTACTCTGATGTTGGTAACAAATTAAAATTGTTTTGGTTTTTTTTTTTTTGATTCCTTATGATGAGTCTGTCTTTTGCCTGTGACCTGTTTAAGTTGTGAGAAGCCCTCCCAGTCCTTATTTTGACTAGCCCTTTTTGTGGGGCATGGTGGTGCTCAGTTATATACTGGGCCTAAACCATGACACTGTACTATGTTGTGGCAGTGCAATTAAAAGGTTGGATCATTACTTCATTTTGTTGATATTTTAGCAAAATAAGTGGTTTGCACTGTTCCCTACTATATTCTAAAGTGAACACATATTTAGTAGAATAAAAAATTTTCATGTGAAATGGAAGAATTACTCAATTTCAATGATAAAGACAAAACAGATTTCATATAAAAGCTTTTTTATTTTCCTAAAAATATTTCTTCACTTAGCTTATTTGATCATGTAAGAATAAATAGACTAATGCTAAGAGAAATGTTTTGTACATGTTTCAATCCTTGATATGTTATGAGAAAGCTGAAGATAGAGAAATGCATATTGACAGGATTTATTCTTGCCACTAGCTCATTATGTAATCTTGGCTAATTCCTTGTCATAGAATGAAAATCTAAAAAGATCCTTTACCATTTTAAGAAGTTGTTAAATTCTGATTTTTGGATCTGCTATTCTACTCCTTAGTGAAGCTAACTGGAATATCAAACAAACAAAAAAAAAACAAACAAAAAACCCTCATCCAGATAGTAGTTATGCTTGGCTGAATGCAAAAGGAAGAAAAGTACATAAATTATGTAAACAAAATATGGTATAGTATTTTCACATTTTGAGTCTTACTTTTCCTGAGACTTGAATCATACAGAATCAAATTCTTTCTGCATTCTACATTCAAATTTCCCAGAAGAAAGGAGGAGCCACTACTGTCAGGAATCTTGTCTTGATCCTGTTTTTGGGTATGGGTATGGCCATGGGTATAGTTATGAGCAGCCTAAACAGTGTCCATAGATAGCAGCTTGTAAACCATTCTGTACTGTATGAAGTAAAAGCTACATGGTGGAAGTAAAGGCAACAGGGAAATTTTAGCCAGTTTTCCTCTTCATTTCCACTGTATGAGGGCTTCAAGGTATCATGGATGAGTGGAATGCAACTCACTCAAAAGAGAGAAGCAGCAATATGTTTTATTAAGGTAAAATAAAGATTTGAGAGAAAAAAATCCATTAAATTCCACAAAATATAACAGTGAAGTATGAAGGTTCAATAATTTTTATAGCAAGGTTGAGCTTGGAAGAAACATACATCAAACTAGAATTATTCACAGAGACACCAAAGATGAAAAGGGTAAGAGAGACCCTCCTGTTGAGTTACAAGGTTCAGAATGAACCTCCTTGCTTTCTTAACTCCTTACAGACCCTAGGTGAGACTGAGTCCAATCTTAGTCCCAGATTTGGTCAACATTTCAGTTATCCATAGAAAGTTTGAAATAATTAATGCTGAGCAACTACAATAATTGGCAATGTTTCATTAGTATCAATTCAGCATACTATCAGTCACCTACTGAGGATCTGTAGAAAGGGATCTCTTCACCTTAGGCAGGGAAGGATATCTTGGTCTCAGGTAAGGAGTCTCAAACGTTGAGAGGCATCCATGCTCAGGGGTAGAGCTGCTTGGAGTGCAATGCAACTGCAATTCAGAGAGAGCTTAAATTGGGCTCTTCCAAAGATCTGTCTTAGATAAAAGTTCTTTTCCTTTGAGGAGGAACTTTGAGAGGTATCCTAGTTCAAGGGGAGATCACTGCTGTGCAGCCATGCTGCCGAACAGGGAGAGCTCAAAAAAGGTTCACTTAGGCTGTCATATTTATGGAATAAAGTGATTGGCTTGTAGTCAAATTACATGCAATGGAAAAGGTATGCACAAGACTCCTTGTACCCACAACTTCCTTTCTCATTGATAAATGAGCCTTGGAAAAGCCAACTGCTATTTGTTTGCATGATTGGAGTTCCAGGCTCATATGCATCGACGCATGCTGTGTTCTTCTCCTTCTTTGTAGGTTTAAAGAGAACAGATTGAAACTAGAGGAGCTTTTGACCCAAATAAGGCTCAGGGTTTTACTTTCTTTGGAGCCTGTAACAAACTACAGCTAGTTTGATTAAGGCAGTTAAGTGCATCCTTCAAAAACGGGATTACGAAGTAAGACCAAGAAACTAGTCCAAGCAGCCAACATCTATGAAACTGGAATTCCACTTTTTTATCAGATGAAGTATTCTGAGAGAAAAATATGCCTTCAGGAATAAATATGGAAAACACATGGCATGAAGTGTAAAAGGCGATTAGCTTTAAGAATGTATGTTGAAGTCGTTTAAGGATCCTGTTTAAGGAATTCATGGAGCCTTTATGACAATAAAACTAATGGAAGAGGTGAAGACCAGGTGCATAATTCAGCTAGAAATACAATTTCAGGTTCTTAAGTCCTTGTTTTTACTTCAAATCATTGCTACCCAAATAGGTGGGAGAAACAAGAACAAGCAACTAACAATCAAGAAATGCTAAATCTGCAATTTTGGTTTATGATGCTCCTACATAAGTGTTAAAAGTACTGTGTAAAAAAAGTTACACAAATACAATACAAAAGTATTGTGTAAAAAAAATGTACCCTTTATATTCTCTCAGTGCTCTCATTTCCAAATCTTTTTGTATTTGTAACTATCAGCATCCCACCATCTTCTTAATTTCTGCTTCTCTATAAGCTTGCCTGCTTTCCTGCTAACTGAATAAGTATCTTATTTTGCAAAAACTAATCTGAGTACTCTGATGAATAATGATTATGTAATTTACATGAGAAACATGCCATATGGTTTTTCCTGGTTAAAAAAAAAAGGTTAAAAAATAATATAAATAATGTTTTTGCTTGTTACTTAACTATGGTGGGCTAATGCAACATTAAAAGAAACAAAATAGATCATATATTTATCCATTTACCTAGACAAAATATAACAAATTACCTGAGCACAGTTTTATTTGATGTAATTGAATGCAATTTAACTCACATACAAATATATTTTTTGATGTAGGTAACAATTTTTACTGCAAAGGTCCGAACATTGATCCAGCAGAGTCTGTAGCAATGTTGTAAAAGCAGATTGAAGACTGTTTGCAAGACATACCCATTTCTCCATGCTAATATTGTCAGTGTTCTTCAATGAATCTGAACAGATCCTTATTGTCTTACCACTAAATCCTTTGTGAACTCTGTCACAGTACCTGTCTTCTTTCCTGACTTTTGCCTCCATACTGAATGGGACAGTAAGAAGGGGAACATGAGAAATTACTGTGCTTTGTTTATAGATAGCAACTTTGAAGACTATGTGTTTAAATAGAGTATATTTGACCAAAAGATAGCTACTAAGACAAACCAATTCTTTCAAACTAATTGGAGGAAAAGAAGTTTCAATTTTATGATGAAAGTGTTCAGAGATCACCTGCCAGAAATGTAAGATATAATGTGAAGTGTCTCTGATTATTTCATGAGTATAGACCCTGTTCTCTCATTTTGCAGAAAAGAAAGTGTATGATGAGAAACGTGACTGCTTGGTTTCCAACTTTTTTTCAAGCTAATAAGGTAGACAAGGAAGAAGTTAAGTAGGTGGCTAGGCAAAGAACGAAAGAAAGAAAAAGCTCCATGGGAGAATTCTGGATGCCCTGAGAAATTCTTACCTAAACTAAGGAGTACTGATGAACATGTAGGAAAAAGCTTATCTCCATGTTTCTTGTGCTAAAAACAAAACAAATAAACAAAAAAAAAACAAAGAAAGAAAACTTTTTTTAAAACATAACAATTGTTGCATGCATGTCCTATTTCAAATTTCCACAAAGTGGTCTGTGTGCCAAAGTTCAGTTAGCTGTTTGAAGCAACTTTGACCTCATTCACAAATCAGTGCAGGAGTAGTCTGAAAATGGTTATTTGTGTTTCATCAGCCAAACATGTTGTGCATGTACAAATCAAAGCACACTTCAGGGTGGTTTTGTACATAAGGCCAGCTAACTGGTGCATTTGCATGGTCTTTGTTACATCTGACACTCCTCAATATAAGGTGCTGTTTTAACACTTTGAAGTTGAGATGATGTACAGCAGAGCTTTGGATTGACCAGACGAATAATTAGACTGTTCTTGTTCATTCACTTTCTCTTTGCCTTATTTGTACCCAGTTAAGCATGAGGAGGCTACAGCTTTCTCAGAGAGGTACTATCTTGCCAAGGTTTTACACAAGCAAAGAGTGCACAGGCACAATTTATTCACCAGCTTTGCAAATTTCACTGCAGAAACAAATAACTGGGTTTGGGGCATTAATATCGTGGCCTCAGAAATACTCTTGTTCCATTGACTTTCATGAGGATTTTTCCAGTAAAAATATGGAACTGGGTGAATATCTTAAGCAGAAAGTACATAGAGAGAAAGAATATTAATTAGTATGAGAAACAAGTTCTATTTCCAAAGGTCTCAAAATAAACTGCAAATATGTTATAATCTCTGCAAGCTTCCTTGCCACAACTATTTTTACACTTTTTAAAAAGACTGAAACAAAAGGACAAGGAAACAAATTACTTGAAATTATCAGTGACAAATCTGGAGGCAGAATATATTCAGAAAGCTTTTGTAAATGTGTGAGACACTTAAGGTTTCAAATCAAAGTTTAGCTAAAGGACTTCCAAAGTCTGCTGTGTTCCCTAAACAGGAAAAACAGATTAATTGGTTGGCATGGATTCCACATAGTGCCTCCACTTATGTACTTGGTGCTGAGTACACAGTGGTTTCCACAGATCAGGCCTTTTTTTCAGCATTCCTCTTTGGCAGACCTTGTTGAAGGACAGAGAAAAAAAAGGAAAGACATTGCACTGCAATGGTAAAAGAGAAAATTCTGTCCCTGTATGAACACATTAATTAAAAAATGTCCATATTAATTTATTTTTAAATTATAAACCCAACATAAGTTATTGTCAGCAGAGGGATTTGATACAGTTTAGTCACTACCATGGTTGTATGTATAACAAATTCTACTAAGTACCAAGATATAAGACATTTCAATGTTACATTGGCCAACAGGTCATTTTTCACATTTCCTTTTTTGACAAATGCACATATCAAGAATCAAGTGCAGGTCTCCTATTGCCTATCCAACAGTAGCCAAGCTATTGCTTACTACTTACTAATAAAATCTTAGTAATGGTAGAGAACCTAATTTCACATTATTTTGATGATCAGGTACAGAAAAAGAGTAATGCTGGTGAGGGTGGTGATAGGAAAGTTAAGACCTTAAGTACCTTTGAGTGTCTAGGCCTAAATGACCTCAGTTTCCTCTGACTTTGATATGAGTTGAACCTTCACAGGCCCTCACAAGTAGCACTTGAATTATTATACCACCTCAAAAATTCTGGTAATTATTGTCATCTCTCTGGGTCAGAGAGGTTACATTTTGTCATAAACTCAGCTGACTCTGGTATCACATTAATTGCATTTGGTGGGTCAAAGTTGGTGACATTACAGCCTATTCTACTGTAATTTTTGCCTCTCTATATAAATCTCTGTCAGATAAAGAACTCTAATTTCTTCAATACATTGTATATTTTTTGTTCCTTCTGTACTCTTTTTAATTGTCATCCTCATTTTTAACTGACATTCCAGCAAATAATTTCTTTCTATATGTATCATTTCATTCTTTAAAAGAAATCCCCATGCAAATTTTACTGTCTGCCTAATTTAAATGTAGCTAAGCTATGAGCACCAGAACATTTCAGAAACAGAAATGTCTTCTTTTTAGCAGAGCTGTTATTCTCTTCATACCAGGATGGGAGTGCACAGAGCTGGAGCGCATACAACGACTGAAGTAAACAACAGAACTTGTCACAGCACATGCAAAAGAGTGTTGAAACCTGGATGTCTTTTCTTAAGATGGCAGCAGTCTGCTGTTTCTGTTGGCTGAGAGTAAGGATGACCACTTTAGTGTAAAATGACCACTTTAGTCATCAGCAGACAACTGTTAGACCTGGTTTACATATCTGAGAAGGTACTATAAGTCAGGAACAACTGATTTATGAGCAGTATTAAAATAAAGGGTATGTATTTTGGGCTCTCTCAACTGACTGAGAGAGTAGGGGCTGTTTAGCCTGGAGAAGAGAAGGCTCCAGGAGGATCTTATTGCGATTTTCCAGTTCCTGAAGGGGTCTTACAGGAAAGCTGGAGAGTGATTTTTTACAAAGACAGGTAGAAATAGAATGAGGCAGAATGGTTTTAAACTGGAAGAGCATAGATTTAGATTAGATATGAGGAAGAAATTCTTTACTGTGAGGGTGGTGAGACACTGGAACAGGTTGCCCAGGAAAGCTGTGAATACTCCCTCCCTGGAAGTATTCAAGGCCAGGTTAGACAGGGTTTTGGGCAACCTGGTCTAGTGGGAGGTGCTCCATGGCAGGGGAGTTGGACTAGATGATCTGGATGGCTAATGACTCTTCAGAAGGGATAGACAAGGAAAGAGAGGTAGTGGGGTAGCGTTATATGTTAAGGAGTAATTTCACTGCCTAGAATACAATTTTAGGAACACTCAAGTGGAATGTTTATGGGTAAAGATAAAGGGGAAGGCCAATAAGGCTGATACCCTAGTGGGAGTCTGCTACAGACCACCTGACCAGGATAAAGACACTGACAAGACATTCTTTCATTCTTTCATCAGAGATGTCTTGCATTCACTAGCGCTTGCTCTTGTGGGGGACTTTAACTTACCAGATGTCTGCTGGAAGTACAACACAGCAGAAAGGGAGCAGTCCAGGAGATTTCTGGATTGTATGGATGACAACTTCCTGTCTCAGCTGGTAATGAAGCTACCAGGGGTAGTGCCCTGCTAGACTTACTGTTTATGAACAGGGAAGGACTGGTGGAAGATGTGGTTGTCGGAGGTTATCTTGGGCACAGTGACCATGATATAATAGAATTTTCAATACATGGTGAAGTAAGGAGAGTCACCAGCAAAACCTCCACCTTGGACTTCTGAAGGGCTGACTTTGATCTACTCAGGACATTAGTTTGGAAAGTCCCTTGGCAAGCGGCCCTCAAAAACAAAGGGATCCAGGAAGTCCGGGCTTACATTAAGAATGAAATTATGAAGGCATAGGAGTGGGATGTCCCTATGTGCTGAAAAAGGAGCCGTTGGGGAAGAAGAACGGCCTATCTGAGCAGAGAGCTTTTGCATGAACTCAGAAATAAAGAGTAGACAACTGTGGAAAAAGGGGCAGGTGAAGCAGGAAGTGT
>NW_010186449.1:0-1143 GCF_000695765.1 Mesitornis unicolor | reverse complement strand
AAACCTCCAAGGACAGAGATCCCACCATGCCTGGAGAGCCTGGCCCAGTGCTGCAGTAAAGGAAGGTCTCAGTTTGAGCACTGGCTGTCTTGCCCATCTTCTGTCCAGCCTCTACTAAATCACCTTCACCCTTAGTCTTTCCTGTCTGAAGATATTCAGTGCCCCAGCCCTGCAGTTTTTGGGATGTTTGAAGCTGCCCAGTGGAAGGGAGTGGATTTTGGGTGGGCTGTATTCGGGCCACAGAGCTGCTCCTGGAAACACACGGCTCTTACTTCCTTTCATAGTGCCCAATAGTTTTAACAGGCTCAGTTAAAAACAAGCCCCTTTTTCCCCTTCAGCTGTTGTTTTGTGGCAGAGGGGGATATTTTTGGGTTTGAAACAGATACCCCTGGGAAGAGCCGTAACCCGCTGACCTCGAGGGGATGCAGCTAACGTGCGTGAAACCCCCTGCCACTGACGGCTGCGAGAAGGAGTTAACCAGGGTCAGCCGCCTGTTATTTTCTTTTCTCTCTGAGCCGATAAGGAAAAGGAAGTTGATATTTGCGTGGTGACAGCCCCGTCAAGTAGGAAAATAACAAATGGAAAAATAACACGTTTCCAAAGGTGCCCTTCTTTCCTGAAGGTGCAAAATAATCGCTCTTGGCTGCCTCTCCTGCCACGAGAGTAAGCGTTGCTCATCTTTTCCATAGGAATGTGGGTTTCCACCCATTAATGGGCTCACCATGTGCCCTAGAAACATCCCAGTCCTGCTTTGAGACTGATGCTGTCTAATCCAAAAAAACTGGGAGTGGGACAGGTCTAATTGGGGAGCAAGTGGTCTGTGCTGGCCATTGCCCTTTGTGCTGTGCTCTGCAGTTTCCTTCACTCATCTCTCCCTGTTCTTCAGACCCTGGCATCAAGCTAAATGCACTTAGATCTCCATTATATTTTGGTTTTGGGGATTTTTTTGGTGCAAGTTGTAAAGTTTAATGGGATCTGTGGGGTTCCCAGCTCAGCACTGCTCACCCCTCTCTCCGTCCCCTGAATTCCTGGCAGCTCCTCTGGCCGCTCTTTCCTATGGGGCTTCATCAGCGAGGCCAAACTGTCATCGCTCACAAGGCTGCAGAAGCACACGAGTGTTGGGGTCTGCTTGGGTCACTCCGG
>NW_010186448.1:0-473 GCF_000695765.1 Mesitornis unicolor | reverse complement strand
TAATGAAGTCTGGCAGTATTTAACAACAAAATCTGTTCAGTACATTCAGAAATGTAAATGTCATTTATAAAACTTGAATCAGCACTTCACAGTTTATGTTTTTTGAATTAATTGTTAAACCAAAAAGTATTAACTGGTCTTAGACATTGTTTAAAATCTGAATTTCTTCTTCACAGCAAATACTTTACAGCATCTGTTTACAGTTTCTTCGTTTTCTTCAGAATTTTTTTCCTCTCTCATCTTGATACACTTATTGCAAATATGAAACTGAGCAAAAGATTTGCACCTATGATTAGCCACACATTGTGTGCGTGTGCTATACACACATGTTTACAATCCATTGTAATTATGAGACAAGCCATTGCATTGTAGCAGACACAACGGAGTTATGTAACAAGCTCAAGCTCCAACTGAAGTGACAGAGCGTCAGTCTTGAAGCACGCACTTAAATTTTAAGTCACGGAGGACACAAT
>NW_010186447.1:0-6362 GCF_000695765.1 Mesitornis unicolor | reverse complement strand
TCGACCAGACCCTCCTTGTTAGAGAGGAAGACGGGCCATCTCCAGCAAACTCCCCAATTTAGAGTTAATGTGATGTTTATGGTATAAATAGTATTAATTGGTCAGCCTGGGGTCACTTTGGAGTTGACTCCCCTAGCTTTTCATTCCCTCCAGCCTCTGCAACTTTATCTCAAGACCCTGAAGACCTTGAGTGCTATGGCAACCAGCAAACCAGTATTAGCTGAAACCTATAACAAAGTTTTTATCAACTTTATTCCCATCAAAATAGAGTGCTGCAGTCCTTAGAAAACTGCAGTTTTTCTCAACAGAAAACTGACTAAAATTCTGTGTTCAAATGTACAATTTCATTCCCCTATTTATCAGAGTCACACCTGAGCTCATTCAAACAGCAACCAAATCTCTTACAAGTTCTCTGATAATTCTTTATTTTTTGACTAGAAAAAAAATGTTTACAGCCAGATTTTATGAAAGTTGTGCCTTAAACACAAAAAAGTTGCTTAAATTTGTACTATATTTCCAGTCTTTCCCATTCCACAAAACAATAATCTATTAATGTATTGTTGAGAAATAATAATTTCCAAAAGGTTATTGCTTCTTCTGTTTCATGACTGACACAGTTTGCTCTAGGAACATAAACAGACTCAAAGAAATCCACAGTCACAACAGAAGATTGACTTGCAAGTGGGATTTCTATGGAGGCATTGATCTTGTGAGTGGGCAGGCACAAGGAGCAGTGACAGAATTTTCCAATACACACTCAGAAATGAAACAGCAAAATTAAACAAAAAAATTACAAGTCAATTACTTTTTATAAAACTACATTTTGGAGGAAAATATACACTCACACTGATATAGAATAACTGAAGTACTTGGTCTGGAAAATAATTCTTTTTAAGCAGAAAGCCCCAATACCCCAACTGCATTAATGAAAACTGCTGACCAGCTTTGGGCACAACACTTATCAGTAACGAATTTGCTTATTTTATTCTGTTGGGGAAAAAAATTCATTAAAAATACACACCTGTACAACAAATAAAAGAATGATCAGGAAACAGGCAGATGTCTTAACTGACGCAAAAATATCCCTAAGGATGACTATCAAATAACTTGAGCTCCAAATGTCCAATATTGTCCTGACTGTACTAAAGTCAGGAAGAATTACACTTGTACAGGAAAAGGCAGAAGCAGGGACCTATACAAAAGTTTCAGTAGATGGTACCCAAAGAAACAACTCACAACTGTAAATGCTTTGAAATCCTCCTGGATTAACTGCCACCTACTCACCAACATTTAAAAAACTACAAGCAACCCACAAGCTTCTGTTATTTAGAAAACTAAAATTAGCCACCATCCAAAACTGATTTTATTTTTTTTTAATTCTGAACTGAAAATTTTTGCTCAAGAATACCAAACAGAAAGGGATACAGAAAGGGAAACAGGAAGCAAAGCCAATATACAGAATCAAAACAGGCATTCTTCAGTTTTAGAAATAAGTTTAGACAAAGTTTTAGAGGTGCTAGCATGTTACTGAGAAATCTGCCTAAAACCCGACTCATGGATTGTGCTGGATTTGGGATTAGTAAGAGATGTATTTTCTCTGGTCAGACAGACAAAGTTCTCATGTTTCTTGGCTGGTTTTAACTTTTTTTGGCAGTGAATGATAACCTAAAGTATATAGGAACACTGTGGCATATCTTTGCTGTCAAATTCTTTGCATCTGCAAAAGCATCAGATTTTGGCAGCTCACATGGTCTTTGCTTCTCTCTTCCCTGTTATGTCCAGCAACTTTAGGTAGTAATTTTTTGTAACTATTTTTTTAAATTAAAGAACTTACCTGTGTTGCAAGAAACTCTCTGTTACATTGTAAAATGAAGAGTGGAGAGGACAATTTCTCAGACAAATCTCTTTATAAAGGCTTGTCCATAACAATAAGCAGCGATCTTAAATGGGTTTCTCCACTAAAACAAACAGATGTAAGGGAAGAAATCTGAAAGAAAGTCATAATTAAAACTTTACAAAATTTTAAATTTGTATCAGTGACAGTCAAAAAAACACTGTACATGCTAAACACTGTATAATGCTAAATATGACTGCAGGCTGAACTCCTGGGAGTATTAGTAAAACAGAATGGCATCAAACTAAATGTGAAATGTGGACGCTGCATAAAGATATATACTGAGAGCAGCATACCTATTATAGGAGATACTCACCACTTTGGACTGGACTCTTGATTATAACTTCACCAATTTTAATGATTTGACCTATAAATTCCAGAATCATGCGAGATTCAAAATGTACTTTAATGTCATGGGAAACTTCTTTTTTCCAGAATTTGTCAGGGTAAATCCAACCAGAATAAGAATGAGTCCAATGTGCTCTCTTTAGTCCATATGCTTTGGATGAGGAACTGAACTAACTACTCAAATTTAAACATATCCAAATCCTTAAAAGTCTGAAACCTACACATTCTTCTCAGAGAACTGTGGAGTTTTAGCAGCAACCACTTGTAAGATCCCATTTTCACAAAACACACACTAGAGCAGAGTCAGTAGGATCATTCATTAACCATTTACCTGGCACCAGCTCTAGAAACCTGAAGTTTTCATCTCTTTTGCTCTCTGACAGACAACTCTATCTATCTGGCACCAGACTGCATAGAAAAGGTAGACGCAAAGTTCAAATGCAAAGGAGTCATGAGCAAGGAAAGGGTTCTCTAAGAGGTGTACATTGGCTCAGGCTTTTTAGAAAGAGATGAAGGGATATGGTAACAAGCCAAAATGACACTTGGCAGTTGCGAAGAGATGAAGTGAGACTGAACTACTGAGCTTCTAAATACTTTGTTCCACCATATATTAGGAAGTGGAAAATTCCATGAGCTATCTTGAATACTAGCAGAAAGACTTAAGAACAACTAACAAGTGGGGACTGGTATGAGAAACCTGAATATGGAGATTAGGTTGAAGACCCAAGAGCATGAAAAGATGGAGTCAGAAGAGAGCATGAATAACATATGCCAAGATTCTCCAATTTTTGCTTTTCCACTGTTGACAAATAGTTGTAGAATCAAGAGGTAAAGTACTACACCTCACTTTAAATATCACAGAATCAGAGAATGGTTTGGGTTGGAATGGACCTTTATAGATCATCTAGTCCAACTCCCCTGCCATGAGCAGGGACGACTTTCACTAGATCACTAGGTATACAGTCACATAAGTAAACAAACTGAAGACCTGTGTAAGTACCAGAATTGTCATATGACAGTATTTTTTTCTTTAAAAAGAACAGATTCCACATTCTACATCTACATCTAAAAATGTGAAAAACCTAAGGTTGACAAGTCAGGCGCTCAGAAAACATTAAGATTAATGCCAGAATTGAGAATGCCAGTGCAATCTTAATTTTTCCCCTTATGGCATATGCAGCATAACAGCATTCTATTATTATAAGCTATTTTTCCCACTTGGAAGAATGTTTTATTAAAATGTTAGTGTAAATGTATTTTTAAGCACAGAAAATGCTACTGTGGGACTATTATTCCTAAAAAGTTTAGAAAATGTATAAACAAGCAATGAGGAAAAAGAGAAAACCCAAGCAGATTGGTATTAAAGTGTTAAGAAAATCACGGTCCTTCATACTAAGACAATGCTGGAAGCCTCAAGGGAAAAAAAGGAGAACACATCTGTTCCTATTGACGTCAGGAGGCTAAGGGCCAGGCTCTACCCCTGCACATGCACAACTTCCAGTACCTTCAGCTGAAACAACTTGTAACTTAGGGTAGAACTGGGTCTTGAGCATAAAAGTCAAAACATTGCATTAGAGGCCCGAGTGTTATAAATTATCATCAGTGCACTTGCGAGCGCCTAACAATATTGGACAAGCTGAAACATTGATAGTCCCTGTCTTGAAAACTTTGTTTAAGAAAATATGCAGGATTATATATCAGGATACTAAGAAACACTGGCAGAGGCTGTCTGAGAGCATTTGGTTTTAAAATATATCTGCTGAAACAATACCTACAACATAAACATTTTAAAGTACTGTTTCTTCTTAGTGGAAAGCCTATAACAAGTTTAATCTGTGCATATTTTAATTGTGGGACTTGAACTTATTTCATTTGAAGTGTCAGAGGGATCAGATGGACATTAACTTATTAAGAGGGATAACTAAGGGTTCTTATAATGCATTCTTACATAGTGTTTCAACATCTGCAAGATTGTTTTGATATCCAGTAAGGACTGCACTTACTCTATTCTCTTAACTGAATATATATACTATATTGCACTACCGGTGACAAATGACAATTGTTTTTTCTGACATTTTTTGAATGCCTATGTAAAATGTTTGCCCAGATCTGTTCTAAAAACTGTTAAAATTTCCTAAGAACTGTTTATTAATTGTCTTGCTTTCATTTAAATGCAGTCTGAAGAAATTCAGAAAAACTCTGTTATTAAAGCATACATTAGAACTTCATTTACTATTAAAAGTTTAAAAGAATATTATGGCAAACTATGATAAACAAACTGGTCATAACAGAATTATCTGTTGTTCTCCAGGACTTAGCACATTGGCTTGCACTGCATAGACTCCAAAAGCATTAGAATTTTGGAACACACAAAAAGAACCTAAGGTAGGTAATTGCCACATAAGCAAGTCCATGGGAGGTAGGCTATTTAGGCAGAAAAAAAGTTGATGGGAGATCAGAGTCCTTTTTTCTACTCAGTACAACCAATTTTCCTAGTTTCAGAAATATAAATTTTAAAGAAGGATATGTGCAGTGGTCACACTGCCCTATCAGCAAGTAGGCTGAGGGTGCACAAGAAATTAGAAGGGTACACAGCCGGGACAGCTGACCCCAACTGACCAATGGGATACCCCACACCATATTACGTTGTGCTCAGCAATAAAGGTGGAGAAAGAAGGAAGGACACTCAGAGTTACGGTGTTTCACTTCCAAGTAACCTTTATGCATGATGGAGCCCTGCTTTCCTGGATATGGCCAAACACCTGCCCACTGATAGGAAGTAGTGAATGAAGTCCTTGTTTTGCTTTGGTTGCACATTCAGCTTCTGCTTTATCTATTAAACTGCCTTTATCTCAACCCTTGAGTTGTCTTACTTTTGCCCTTTCAATTCTCTTCTCCATCTCATTGTGGCATGTCAGCTAAGGAGCTGGGTCTCTTTAGTTTAGAGAAGAGGAGACTGAGGGGAGACCTCATTAATGTTTATAAATTTGTAAAAGGCAAGTGTCAGGAGGAAGGAGCCAGGCTCTTCTCAGTGATAGCCAATGACAAGACAAGGGGCAATGAGAGCAAGCTGGAGCGTAGGAGGTTCAATCTGAACATGAGGAAAAAGCTTTTTTACTGTAAGGGTGACAGAGCACTGGAACAGGCTGCCCAGAGAGGTTGTGGAGTCTCCTTCTCTGGAGACGTTCAAAACCCGCCTGGACACGTTCCTGTGTGACCTAGTCTAGGTGATCCTGCTCTGGCAGGGGGGTTCGACTAGATGATCTTTTGAGGTCCCTTCCAACTCCTAATATTCTGTGTATAAGAAAGTGGCTGTGTGGGGCTTAGCTGCCTGCCTAGGCTAAACCACAATCATTCTCCACATAATACATGCCTTCATTAGTAAAACATCTTGTAAATCATATTCACTTATACCGACTTTCATCGTCTATGCTATTTTTACCACTGGTACGAAGCAAAGTAGTAAAAAAGCTAAGTCAGCTCCAGGAGACTTTTTTTTATTAGGAACTTCCTGAATATCCTAATACTCATGAAAGTCATATATACTTTCTACACAAGTATATGCTCACATATGTATACATGAACAGAAGTGTGACAAAGTATTTCCTAACAGGAGAGGTTCAGAAAGTTCCCATAAGCTATTTCATACTGCTATACAATATGGTATAGATTTTTGATGCCCAGGTAAAACTGAAATGAAAAGGAGGCCCATGGGAGTTTACCTTACTCTGTCTCTGAACATAGACTGAGAACTCACATTTCCTAAGTTACAGAGACACTGAAATAAAAAACAAAGGCAATGTATGAAGTAATTTTCTTCTCTACTGTTCTGTTAAAATTCACAGCTCATGTATACACACATAGTTGTTTACACACTTTCTACAAATTCTTTTGTGGATGGACTTCATTTTTACCATTTGCTCTTATTTTTCAAATTAGTGTATGGCTGGCTATGTACTTACTATTTAGCCACTCGATCTAAATGTTTGCAAGTCAGTGTTCAATCACAAAGAAGAAACAGCTTTGTATAAAGTGATTTCTAACACACTTTCTACTGAGAAGTGTTGCTTCAACAAACTCAAACAGGGAAGTTGTGGCAGATGCACCCACCCTACTAAAG
>NW_010186446.1:19128-19419 GCF_000695765.1 Mesitornis unicolor | reverse complement strand
GGTGAGGCCCGGCCGGACCCCCGCACCCCAGCTCCGAGCTCTGCGGGAGGAGAGCTTGTCCCCTTGCCGGCTCCGACCGGTGCTACCCGGAGCCTGGCGGCGGACAACCCCCCTTACCCCCCGCTGCCTCGCCCGGCGCCGGGGCAAAATCCAGCCTTGAATCCGGCTGCTGCAGGGGAAGAGCAAACCAATAAACCAGTGGGTGTTTCTGCCCTTGTGGATTTTTATTTTTCCCCTTCTGAAACTCCCCTCGAAGTTGCTGCATCAACAGCTGGCAGGTCCAGATGTGGC
>NW_010186446.1:15785-19097 GCF_000695765.1 Mesitornis unicolor | reverse complement strand
GGCTGCTGTCGGTGCAGCATCCTTAGGGATGTGCTCCAAGTCCCTCTGTATGCAGGTGTAACGTATAAAACTGTTAGCTTTTGAATGGTTGGCTTAATACCATGTTTTAATATCGCTTACATCCAGCTTCTGGGCATTGCTGGTTCCAAAAGATGATTGAAACTTTTCTTCCACCCGGCAATGCAGATGTCTGTAACGTTTCTGCGCACTCTGGTATTTATGGTAGTTCTGTCACGTCTGCTGCTGTTTTCTCCCTTGACTCTCATGTTCATTGCAGATACAGATGGAAATTAATGTGCACGGGGTTACTCTTTGAGGGTTTGGGACTGGATTTTTTTTATCGCCAGCTGCAGCAGCATTTCAGCTTTGAAGAAAAGGCAACAATTGACGTTTGTTCTCCAAACGCTGACAGCTGTGGCTTTGCAAATTTAGTGGATTACGTGTATGACTTACACATTTTCCTTCTCAACTTTCCCCCCTTTGCCCGGTTCATGTTCAGGCTCAGACCATTTCTTGTTTGTTTAGGAGGAGGCATTGTTTCATTAACCTTCCCGGAACTGACATTATTTGTAACAGTGATAATACCTCCCTTTGAGTATAGGTTTTCCCACTGTTAATTTCTTACTAGTTTTCTGAATCGTGCCTCCCAAAAAACCCATGAGATATTAGAAATGCTTCCTCTACATAACTAGACCCCTCTGGAAGTATTTTATTTAGAAATTCAGGCACCTGCAGAGAGACTTCCAAAGCGTTGCTGCTCAACATAGTGACATCCAGACTTTGTTACTTGCAGGTAACATGCATGTAGAGGAGTAACAATATCTCTGAATGTCTTTTCACAGCGAGAGAAACGTTTTTCTGGTATACATTATTGACTGCATGTGTTTGCCTTCAGCATCAATTCAGTTGTTATCTCTCGCAGGTTCGGGAGTGGAAAGATGAAGGCAGCAAAAGATACATGTGCACTGGGCGGCCTGGCTGGTTGACTGTATCACTGCGTGTTGGGAAGTACAAGAAGATTCATAAGAACATTATGATCAACTTAATGGATGTCCTGGAAGTGGACAGTGAAAGACAGGTAATAAATTCATGGCAAAGCTTTCATAATAATGAAGTTTACTGCTTTTTTTTTGCTATATCTGTAGCTGAAGAGGAGATTAGATTCCATAAAGAACAAATGAATTCTATAGCAGTAGACCCACCAAATTTTAGGTTTTTGCAATGCGTGCTTGGATCATAATATCAACCCCCCCCACCTCCTGCTTTTTGCAGCATATGGAAGTGCTTAGCTTTTCTGTGCTGAAGTCTAAAAGACCAGATTGATTTATGGTTTTGGGGAGTGAGCAACAAGATGTTGAGTCAGAGGAGGAATCACTAAACAGTTTCAACTATTTTTAGTAGTGCTCTTAGGAAAGTAAGTCTCGAAATTCTGATAACAGATGGAAGTACAAGCCAGTGAGCCATGTTTTGTCATCATTAATGCTGCACACTTAATTTATGTTTGGCGGGGGAAATTGGGGTTTTTTTTGCTTTTTTAGGTTGTTCTTGTGGAACCTTTGGTGACTATGGGCCAGTTGACTGCATACCTGAATCCCATGGGCTGGACTATTCCTGTGGTACCAGAGCTTGATGACCTTACAGTAGGTAAGGGTCGTTGTGATGACAAGAGACTCACTGGTTTTGCTGCATTTCTTTAGCTTCTTACGCAGTAACATGTTGCTTTATTTTAAAGGTTCCTGAAATAATCTGTTGAACCTTGTTTTCTGTTATGGTATTTATGTTATAACCACTTCCTTTTTAAAGTCTTAAAAGCCATGCCCAGAGCTTAAAAATGTTGTGTGGGGTGTTTTTTTTCTTGTAAACCACCTTCATTTTGGAGTATGTTTCATTTGATTTGTTATGTGCTCTCTTGACAAGGTGGCCTGATCATGGGAACGGGCATTGAGTCTTCATCTCATATCTATGGACTTTTTCAACATACCTGCATGGCCTATGAACTTGTTCTTGCCGATGGAAGCCTTGTGAGATGTTCACCAGTAAGACAAAATGTTCTTTTGCTATCATTTACAATGTCGTTGACAGTTATCGGTATGGATATATGATTTAGTATGACATACTTTTTGCAGACTGAAAACTCAGACCTATTTTATGCAGTGCCTTGGTCTTGTGGTACTTTGGGTTTCCTGGTTGCAGCAGAAATTAAGATGATTCCTGCCAAGAAATATGTCAAAATACATTATGAGCCTGTGAGAGGACTGCAGAAGATTTGTGAAAAGTTTACCGAAGAATCTAAGAAAAAGGAGAACAGTTTTGTGGAAGGACTCATGTATTCTTTGGAAGAAGCAGTCATCATGACAGGAGTCTTGACTGACGAACCTGAGCAAAGCAAGGTAACTAAAGGGAATTTACTCACTAAAAGAAAAATACCCCCAAAGTTGAACTGAAGCTGCACAACATGCCAATATAAAACCAGAATCATTATAAGATTTGATCAATCTCTTGAGTTTAAAAATTAGATCTGTCCATCAGAATATGTTAAATTGCAGCTCTTTGCTACTCCAACAGTCTGTACTCTGTTCAATTGGTAAGAAATGACCACTGATTTTATTATTCTAGCAAATAATTTAGTCTACAGCCTTTTCATTGCAGAGGAAGAGAAGTATCTTCTCATATACTGAACAATCCTATCTTAAACTGCACTTATTCAGAATAACTTCTTTCCCAGGAAGCTTTTAATACAGTTAATATTGGTAAAGCATCAGAGGGACATGCAAACTATTCACTGCAACCTTCAACCTGGATGTTTCTCCTCTGCTGTAATGAGACTTTGGATTAGGGTTGGGTTGAGAGATCAGTATTTTAGGAATCCAGTTATGTCACATTATGTCTTTTAATTAGCTCGTAACAGGCAAGCCTTAGAAAGCCTTATTTAAATTAAAACTTAATAGCAAGCAAGGTAAGAAGGAGCCATGCACGTGGAGAAATGAAGGGTCTCTAGATCTCTTGTGACAGTCTCATTCAAACCGCCACAAAGAGAACAACATTGATTCTTCACCGTAAAGGAATTTGGGGACATGCCTAACCTTGTCTAGCAAGGTGTAAGCGTTACCTGTGGTGGTGTTTGCTAATGAGTGCATGTTTTCTTGTAGATAAACAGAATTGGCAACTACTACAAGCCGTGGTTCTTTAAGCATGTGGAGATGTATTTGAAAGCTGACAGGACTGGAATAGAATACATTCCCGCAAGGCATTACTACCACAGACATACACGCAGTATCTTCTGGGAGCTCCAGGTAAGACCACTTCCAAAAT
>NW_010186446.1:9367-15762 GCF_000695765.1 Mesitornis unicolor | reverse complement strand
CTCTTTCCCAGTGTGACTATAAGGAAGCTTCTTCCCCTTGGCAACACTGCTGTCTTTCATGGCAGCAAAAAAAACCAGTGAAGTTTATGGCAAATTTAAAAGTTCTATGTTTGGGCAAAACATATGCAAAGGCACTTCTTTATATATAAGCCATTATGTCACAAACTCCTAATTTCTGGTTTAGTGCTTTTTGGAATTTAGACTTTTAAGCACCTGTTTCAGCTTTAAGCTTTTGATAAGCCATTATGTCACAAACTCCTAATTTCTAGTTTAGTACTTTTTGGAATTTAGACTTTTAAGTACCTGTTTCAGCTTTAAGCTTTTATTCCTACTAAGTGATTTTCAAAGATAAGACAGTGGAAAAAAACATGAATGTGAAATTACAGCTGAAAATTCACCCTACCTAAACTCAGAATCCTAATTATACAGCAAGGTCATTACTTTGGATTTCATAAACTTATTTGTTGTGCATTTACAAAAAACTTTATTTGGCGTCATGAAAGATTCCTAGTGCCACATTTTTAATCTCTGGAGTGAGATACTGAAGCCTTTCAGCTCCCAGAGAAGTTAAATAGGTGTTGGCTGAGCAGGAAGTATGTAAAATTTTACAGCTTTGAAATTCTTTTAAGTCCGGATCTTGTATCTGTTTATTCTTGCAAGAGTCTGGCAGGTTTAGCTTCTTGTGCATGCCTTCCTCAGCTGTTTTAAGATAATAGCCTACTATTCTCTGGACTTCATTGTCTGAACGTATTTGGAGCTGAGTATCTTGTGACTCATATGACTGAAAATCCATCGCTGTCACTAGAGGAAGCTGAGGGCAGGGCTGTTCAGTCCAGGCCACCCTTACTTGTTCTTAGTTGTATTATAGCAGTTAGCAAAAGTATCAGCAGTTAAGTTTATTGAAAATCTGGCTTAATATTGCTCTGAGGATTCTGAAGTCTTTTGGTTCTTTTACATATTCGTAAGTCAAACTGGTTTTCTTCCCTCTTTAAAGGATATCATTCCTTTTGGCAATAACCCTGTTTTCCGTTACCTGTTTGGCTGGATGGTTCCTCCAAAAATCTCCTTGTTAAAACTCACCCAAGGAGAAGCTATTCGAAAGCTGTACGAGCAACACCACGTTGTGCAGGACATGTTGGTCCCAATGAAGAGCCTTGAAAAATCTATCCAGACCTTCCATGATGACCTTAATGTAAGAACACATTTTTAAAATGCAGCGACTCTTGAGATTGTTTGTAATAAAAACTGTGCCTGTTGATCTTAAGACGTAATAGTCTGCTTGTGTAAAAGGTCATGATTGTGTCCTGGGGAGCGCTGTGCTTTGTGAGTCTATGATACAAGGCTGCAGAAGAAATGAACACAGCTTCCTGGAAAAAGGAAATATTTAAAAAGTGAGATTCAAACTTGATTAGAAGGCCAACGCTTCCAAAAGATTTCATCACTTAGCAAAACTTAAACTGATTTTTCTTTCACCTGCAATGACTGGCAGTCTCATTAAACTCCCACTGTGGGAATTAACATCCCTTTCGTGCTATCATTTCTGAATTTATTTTAGCTAGTATTGGCAATTGGCACTTTCAGTTTTGGACTGACCTGGGAAAGAAAACTCTTCTTTCTACTCAGAATGTGTATTCAGTTGCTGCTTTGGGATCAGGGATGGGTTGGTTTTTTTCATTTCAGATATTTAAGGGGGAGGAGGTGTAATTCTCGGAGGGCACAGTGCCTATTCTGAGCATCTCGGTCTATTTGCATTATGGTCATTAGAAAGTGGAGCTAAGAGCTACAGCAAGAGAATTGGAAATGAAGAGTTGTGCAAGTCTCAATCCCAGCTTGGAAAGAGGTCCTCTTAACTCTTCACTCTGTCACCTTTACTAGGGGATAGGTTAAATGATTGTGTTGTTAAAAATATGTGATAAAGTGTTTTCTTACCTCTGCAGGTGTACCCTCTTTGGTTATGTCCTTTCATATTACCCAATAATCCTGGTATGGTCCACCCAAAAGGGGACGAAGCAGAACTCTACGTGGACATAGGAGCTTATGGAGAGCCCAAAAGAAAACAATTTGAAGCCAGGGCTTCAATGAGGCAAATGGAAAAGTTTGTAAGAAGTGTGCATGGGTAAGGATTCCACTCCTTAGAATAGGAATAACGGCATACAATTTATACCTGTGTGGTTTAATCAGTTATTTAATCCCACAGCACTTCAATATTGCAGTAACTTAACAGCCACAATAACTGAAAACTAATCTTAATTACTAATTGTTCAATATTATTTTACTTCGGTTGTTTCATTGCAAAACCAGCCAAGCGCATTGGCTGAAGTTCTTGCAAAGAAAGTGTTTGGGAGCTGGGTCGCTTCACGTCACCTGTGCATCCTTTTCAGCTCCAAGCTGGGAGTAGAGTCTCTGCCACAACGAAATACATCCATGCACTCGGGTTCAGAAAGACCTCAGCACGTCTGTACTGCCTGCAGAAGTGGTGTTAGCGTGGGTCAGTGACCACTCAGCCAGGCTGGCTTGTCCAACCCTTGGGAAGGCAACCGCTGAGCTTGCACACTGAGGTGGACTTGTTTCAGGCCAGTTCAGAGCAGGCGCAGAGCAAGTGCTGTTCTGGCTGCAGTCCTTCCAGGAAATCCACAGATTATTAAAAGTTGGACACCTTCCCTGCCTGCCCTTGGGACCGTTCTGCTCCTGGCAGTCCCTGAAGGTCATGCTGCGCCTCTGCCCCAGCCTTGCGCTGGTGTGTCCTTGCACAGGGAGGCCGGCCTTGCCTGTTCCCTGCCGTCCCTGTGCAGGGGTGGGAGACTTTCCTCCCTCCCAACTTGCACTTCCATAGCTTCCCTGTCCCTGCCCCGACTGTTACACAGGACTGCAGTAGGCGTGAGATGCGTGCCCGCCATCTGTCGCGGACTCGTGCCAGCCTCATTCACTGGTAGTGGTGTCAGTGGAGAAACAGCTACAGACTTGTTTCTCAGGAACAAAAAACAACTACACGGTATTTTTACACTATCAGTCTAATTTATCCACAGTTCTGTTTTGACCTACTTCTCAGTCTAACAGTGATTACATCCCATGTGGCTGAGTAACAGTGGTGAGTCTGCTCCGAGATGATTTGGAGGGTGTAAACGACTTTTAGCTGCAATAAGTGATCTGCCAGAGAGCAAAGCAAACGAAAGTTAATTTTAAGCTTTTTTTTTAAATTAACTCGGAATTAAGCTTTTAATTGAAAGCTCTTTATTAACAAAGTTTTGTCTTTTCTCTGCCTGTCACTGGGAAATGAAAAACGGATAAAGGCTTAATCTGACAGTTTTGTAATCACATAAACCAGTAGAGCTTTTGTGTAACAGTTTTACTGCTGTGCTCTGATGGTATCTGCATTTTACAGAGCATAGTATAAAAGCAAGGAGGAGTCTGCAGCTTATTCATGATTTCATAATCATTATTGTGAAAGATGTTGTAGTGATTTAATAACCATTGTTTTGCAAATGGATCTTTGTTACACTGTGCTTAATTTGCACTGTAAATTTATCGTCTCGGACTGATTGATTTGGTAGGCTTTTGCCTTCCCAGTTATATCCTCAGTGTTCAGTTCAAAGAAACCTCAGAAAATCAAAGAAGGTATTGCTCTATCTGCCTTGAACGCAGTTTGTAACGCCGGCTGGTACGAGAGACCATGGCTGTACCTCCATGGATCAAAAGAAAACACGTAGAAAAAATACTTCATTTTTTGTTTTGGAGCTGGAATTAAAAGGTTTTTAATGGAAGAAAAAGGAAAGTAGGCTTTCAAAAGCAGTTAGAAGAGTGTTAGTGAGGGATAATTTAGGTTATGGGTGGTTTTTGGTACAAGGGGCCAGACTCTTGATTTGGGGACCTATTAAAGTTCTCTCTAGGCTTGTGTTCCTGCGAACACAAGTTGTTAAAATACGGCTTGTCAGAAGATTTAGCTGCACATGGGTAAGATGTCTAAACATGAACCATTATTTCATACACATTTTTCAGTCCTTTTCTCTTTGTAGCACCAAAACTACTGAAAGTATCACCACCTTAATGGCGAAAGAAGTATTCTCAAACAAATGTTAACAGTGGCGGTTACTTTAATTGCTTTCTTTTTCCATCTTCCCCATCACCAGAATATCTGTAGTTTTGACCAAAATTCTTCTGTTTTCACCTTTCCATGTTATTTCCTCTTGGAAAAGAGATCGTGGTGCTGTTAAATCCACCAAATACAATTGGCTGAGTGTCTCAGCCTAATCCCCATGAGCAATTATAGTTGCTTATTTATTTTTAAGGGCTGTTTTTTGGTTGAATATTTGCTATTTGTAGCTTTCCCTGATTGCTTCTTTATTCTATTTCAAATCTTGTGGTACAATTAGTACTGAATCTCTGTCTCTTTTCTTTTTCTCTTTTTTTTTTGCCCCCTTCAGTTTCCAGATGCTGTATGCAGATTGCTATATGACCCGTGAGGAGTTCTGGGATATGTTTGATGGTTCGTTATACCACAAGCTGAGGGACCAAATGAATTGCAAGGATGCCTTTCCAGAAGTGTATGACAAAATCTGCAAAGCTGCGAGGCACTAAGCCTCAGTGATCTAATCGAGCAATCAGGGAAAGATTAATTTACCTATAGCTAGTCAGTATATCCTTTAAAAAAAAAGCTTTATTGCTCTCCAAATAAGCTCATTCTCGTTGATGTTTAAAGGTATGAATTCCTGCTTTATAAATTTCTGTTTAGTCTTTCTTCATATGTTTTAAAACCAATTTTCCAAACTCCAAGTGATTGTTTTGAAGAAATCTTAAGTGCTAGCCTTTGTATCTAATGTAGTGACATAGGTGAATTCACCCATTTCCAAGCATAAGAAGAATTGGAAAGGGTGAAGATACTGGAGTTACGCCAGCTGTGTACTGTATCTATATTTAACGTTACTTTGGAAAATGCTAAGGAGGGCTCAGAAATAGGTGCCAAAGCTGAACGCGTTGTCGAATTAACGATGATGTTAGAAACGTCTGCCTCCAGTCGGTGACCTGTAGGACAGCTTAGCAGTGGTACCGTAACCTCCCAGCTATAGAGCACTGCAGGGTGGTGTGTGGTACCCTACTGCTCGGGTTGTACCGTCCTGTTGTCAGAGCAGTTCAACTCCCTCACAGCAGCTCCAGTTTCAAAACTGAGCGTTGAGGTGTGAAGAAAATGCTTTTTACCTGTGCCTATCGGATTTGTACTGATCTCGATGATAAAATGTAAGCGGATGTAGGTTTGGGGTATTTTTTTTAATTGGTTAGCAGTGCATTGGTTTTTGCCCCAAAATATCAATGTTCTGGCCTTGTAGACTACCGAAAAAAATGCTGCTATTTCATATGGCCAAGTTTTAATTTCAGTTTTTGCTCTTTGTGGGTCAGTTTATTTGGATGGATTTTGGGGGATTGTTCTGGGGGTTTTTTTTTTTGAGGGAGTTTTGGGTTTTGCTTAATTTTAGTGCCTTATAAATACGCAGTTGGAGGACGAGGTGGGTTATTTCAGACCGTTCTGTCCTGGCCAGTAGGAAAAGGAAGTCAAGGCTTTATTTGTACGAGGTGTGTTAGAACAAGAGGCTGTGGATAACAAGAAACCTTGTGAATCTTGATACACGCAGGCTCTGGTTCTGCCTCGAGTGACATTTTTGCTTTTCGTTGTAGCTGGATTAGGTTGATAGGCTTTGTAAAAGGACTGTTTCAGTCACCTGCAGAGGAAATCAACAGCAAGTACTGTTCAGGTCCTGCTTCTGCTGCTTGCTGGTGAAAACAGCACAGTCACGCACTTCAAGGGTCAAAGTGTGGAAATGTTTTGACCCTGTAGCCAGAAACATGGTTCCAAACCAAACCCATGTCTTGTCCAAGCAGTACTTAAAATTGTTACTTAGAACCTGACTGAGCTTGAGAGAAAATAAAGTCATTTTCTTGAAGCTTGCGTAGGAGGTAACATGAGGAACTTATTACACAGTTACCAGCGGGAGGAGTTGTAATTTTTACGAGTGCTAAACCAATGATTTTATTTATTGATAGATGGATGTTTATGGTCCAGATGAAACCAATGATAAAGCAGTAACAAAAATAAACTTGGCATGTTACTCAGTGATGAGTGCTGGGCAAATCATGTGCGAATAAAGGTGTCCCTCAAAATCCTGGAAGCGGGGCAGCCTGCCAAGGGGAGACGCAGCCAAGGCAGAGCGCCTGCGGTGCCACCCAGGCCACGGAGCCGGGCGGGAGGTGGAGCTGTGTCAGTGATCCGGGAGCGTCTGCTACACCGCTCCAGGCTTCAGGATACACAGGAAGGCAAACGCTGGTTCTCAGGGTGGTGCCTGCCTTCCTGCCCTTGCTCCTTGTCCCTGGGACACAGCTGTGATTGAGCCCAGTGCTTGTAAAAT
>NW_010186446.1:8626-9336 GCF_000695765.1 Mesitornis unicolor | reverse complement strand
AATGGACTCGGTTAGCTTTTAAAGGGCGATGTTAAAACAGCTAGAGGATATGCAAATGCTTTCACTTAGGCTGTGTTTCTCTCACTTATGTACTGATGATCTTTAGGTATGCACTGTATTTGTTTTTTTCACTCCTTAATTTATTGGCAAAGTTTGTATGATGTGACTGGGTACTGTAACTGTATCAGTCACACACACGCACATGCATTATTGCTGTTGCTCTTAATTTTCGGTTGTATGGGCTGTTTAAAATAAAGATCTAGCCAGCATACCATTTGAAGTGGTTTATATCTCTCATTGATATTGCTACATATTGGTGGCCAGTGTCTACTGAGAAAAGCTGCTGTCTAGGTAAGAGACCAGAGGTGCTATGAAGCTTCTGGGAGGTGAGCCTGGTGCTGCAAACAGCTTTGAAGGAACATCACTGCAGTCTGGGAGTCTGCCCTTATCCCTGCTGCGAGGCACACCTGTACAGAACAAATATTATAGCTGAGCCTTAACATTTCAGTTATGCCCCACTGATTTCACACAGCCTTGTGATGCCTGTTATCCTGATCTCTTTTTCCCCCTCACCACATTCTTTCGCTGTGTTGTGTTGTCCAAGGAGGACAAAACCCCCATGCTGGGTTTAGGTGCTCCAGCTGTTGACATGGATAGCTACTTCATTCTTCTCACTTCATGCTAATAAATCTAATCCCTGGTTCCAATGA
>NW_010186446.1:0-8595 GCF_000695765.1 Mesitornis unicolor | reverse complement strand
ATCAGGAATGAAGATTCAGTGCACTCTTCAGCCTGAGGAGTTTCACATCCACGTCTTCTGTGTCCTTGAAAAATACCTTTGCAGCAGCTCTGTGGCCTTAGTCAGAGGTGTTCCTGCCCTCCCTTGGCCACAGCTGGTGCACCCTCTTCCAATGCTCTCTTCCTAGAGAAGCCTCTGGGCTTTCTCCTGAAATCCAGGCTGCCAAATGCCAGCAGTTCAGGTGCCAAAGCCCCAGGTTCCTTTAATCACATTCTGTGTTGGCCCAGACTTGTGCCACATTTCACAATCCTCTCATTGCTCCAGCAGCGTTTCTGCAGCCTGCACTCACCCACATCACTGCTCGGGCACTTCCGAGGCCTCCCTCCTTCGCTTGCCTTCCCAAAGCAATAACGAGTCTTTCCTCAAACCACCCCGATTTTACCTGTGGTCATGTATCTCCCTCAGCAAAAGATAATTGCAGATTAATTAGCATACTTAATCAGCCACAACTAACATGTAATTACACCTAGATTTAATTATTCCAGCCTGGTCTAAACACTAGTACAAGACTTCACAAAGGTCAGCTCTAAGGGAAGCAGTGTCCTCCCAGTACATTGTTGTGGCCACCCTTTGTTACTACTGACACAGCTCTCTCTTCATTTCAGTTTCTCCATTGCCTCGAGGTTTTGATATCCTACAGAATTTGGGCCGATGACACTAAATTCCCCGTAATCCCTTCCAGCTGCTTACAAACACTTGCCCTGTGAATTCAAGTGAAGCTGTGTGTCACACCCTGCCGTGAAGATCCTTGCACACAGCTGCTCTAAGGATGGCACGGGACAGGTACAGAGGCAGCCTTCGGAGAATGTGCAGTGTCTGGCATCCTCTTCACAGGTGTGTCACTGTTACAAAGTCTGAGGTGGAAGGAAGTAATTACTCAACAGAAAAGACAGCTGATTGTCTAAGGAAGAGTGTTTTATTACTACACAAGATTTGTTTCCTATCTCTGGTGTATCAGCACGCTGTAAGTATTTCACCCACTCCACCTCATCCGCTGGTGCGTCTGCCATTTACTTACTGATTTGGGCTTCCCAGGACCATCTCATGTCCGGGAAACAGCAGGGAGTTCTGCAGAGGTGTCTGGACAACGCGGAGCAGAAATCAAAGCACTCCAGTTGTTTTTAGCAACAGGCCTGTTTTTTGGATGCGATTCAGTGGGTTCAAATTAGTGACTGAATTAATCTCATTAATCTTAATGAGCACAGAGGTGAACAGAGCTCTTAAAAGCCTGGCTATTCCCTTCAAAGTACAGCTGTAGCTTGAAAAGTGATTTTGGGGCTAGTGCTATTTGATCAGAGATGCGTTTGAGTTCCAAGTCCTGCTCGCTGTTCAGATTTTTGTTTTCTTTAATTCCTCCTGGAACTGCAAAATTAACAAAGCTGGGCAATATTAAAAGCTAAATTTCATTATGCTTTCTCCATCACAGCATTGCTAACTTCTGGCTGCCCCGCTGGAAGCTGCCACGTTACATTGAACCAGAACTGATACTCAACTACTCTCTGGAGATCGAGACAGACCTTTGCAGAGCCGTCAGCCTGCGGTGCCATTGCAGCACTTCGCTGATCTTGGCCACAAGCAAAGGTGAGAACAGAGCAGAGGGCTGTCCTGGAGTCTCTCGTTAGTACAGCTCCTAACGGCTTCATGGGGTTTTCACGCTACCAATTTCAAAGCCCTTTGTGCTGAAACTGAGCCTTGTTATCTTCCTTCCTCAGATGGGTAAACCAAGGCACAGCCTGAGAAGGGGATTTTTGTTCAGGGCTGTTGAGCAATCCAGTGCTGGCACTGGGAATGAGTCAAGGCAGCCTGATTATCCCTCCACCTCCCACTTCCTTCCCAGGCTGCTGCCCCTAAACTTGATGCAAGCTGTTTGCCTTCACCCCCGCTGCAGCCAAATTGCATCTCACAAGATACAGCCACAGAGGGAACCTGTGGTGGGGCTGGTGAGCGTTTCTCAGTCCTGATCCAGTGCTTTAACTACACGATCATCCCATCTCACATCAGCTGTGGAGTCAGCAACCTGCACTCAGCCTCCCCAGAGCTGCTCAAGATGATATTCGTGTGAGCTGGTGTGAAACCGCTTACAGCCCCGCTGTGTGTCAGACTTACAACATGTAGGCATCTCACTTTGGGTAGCTCAGGTAGTACTGCCTGTCGTTCCGGTACAGGGACTGGTATCTCATCTTCTCAGGGTATTTTTCATGCTTGGTGATGTCGTAGCGACCAACACATACAGGGTTCTGGAAAGAGAAGTTCTTCCCTATCCAGAGGCAACATGGGGCAAAACCAAGTAGTGCCTTCACATTGCCAGTTGCAAAAAACACAATAATACGTGGCTTATCTTATCCAAACCAGGCCTGTATTTCAGGAGAGGGAGGAGGAGACACACTAATCAGTGCTAACCTGGCCTAACCCCTTCACAAGCAGTTGCTCTCATCACAGCAGACCACAAAGCAGCCGATCAGCTCTGCAGGCTCAAGCGTGCTTGCCAGTCACCCTCTGCTAGCTGTAGTGAAGGGCTGTCCACGTCACAACCTCCCCACCGAAATGTAATCTGTCGAGTTGCTCAGCAATTACGAAGATCTCTTCATCCCTGACCTCTTGCAAGCTGCCTGTTCCACACTCAGCTGGATAAAGGAGAGAAGCCACATGCCAGCCAGCTCCTCATCCCTAGCCAAGGTGGAGTATTTTGGACTAAAGCTTTTGCTCTGCTTTGAGCCCTGTAGGCTTTGTTCTGGTTCTCTGTGGGGAAGCTGCCAAGATGAATACAGCTCCAGGAAAGGGTACTAAGAGAAGAGCTCCTACCTGCACCGGCTCTGTAATGTGCTGAAGATGCTGCTAGAGGAAAAACTGCCTTTCAAACAGCAGAATAGGACCTTCTGGGAGGATACAAGGAGCTCCTGGCACCTTAAAGGACTCAAACCCAGCTGCCCTCATCCATGAAGTGCATCTGCTTGCTTGCAGCTGATGCAGAGCAAAGCTAAGGGGAAGGGCTGTCTGAGCATCCTTTGAAAAGGGCAAAGGCCTTTGGCTCAGAAGAGTCTTGCCCTCTCACAGAGGTGCTGGTAATGGATTGAGGATGGTCATGGAGGAAGCTCAGAGCCTTCTGAGAGGTTCCTGCATCCCTCTCACTGCTGTGTCCATTTGCTCACCTCATTCCCAGTGAAGAGGCGGTAGTACATTTTGTCGAATCTCTTGGCAGACGACTGGAAAGGAGCTTTGCTGGAGTACACTGATCTTTCAATGGGCTTTGGGTCGTATGAGCCTGGCCCCACTGTGTGCTGTGCAGAAGAAAACCTGTTATGTTTCAGCTTGCTCATAAACAAGAGCTGCACAACATCAGAGAGCGATCCATCTGTCCATCCATCCATCCATGCCCCAGGACCTAATGCATCCCCACCCCAGGCACCCGCTGCACCACCAGGGATGCCAGTGGTGCCAGCTGGTGCCTATGTCCATGCTCCCACTGACCACCTTCTTTGGGCACTGGCTGAGCGTGGCCCAGAAGATCCTCTCTGTAGGGCAGCGCGGGTTCCTCGGCAGGGTGCTGAAGCAGCCTTTCTTCTTGTTCTCCTTCAACATCAGCTCATCCACGAAACTCTTGACAGTGCCAGCACTCAGCTTGGCGTCTCTCCTCTCCTGGGACAAGGGAGCAGCATGGGAGGCTCAGATGCTGGTGGTCTCTTGGGCCACCCCATCCATCCCATGCCATGAGAGCTCAGCCCTGCCACTGCTCATGGGCATCAGCACGGTGCCTGCAACCTATTCACTCCTCAAACGCGGCTGTGTGACTGCGTTTTTCCAGGATCCAAGGGAACTCGAAGAGCAAAACCCAAGCAGGACAGCTGCTGGCGTAAGGCAGCTCTCTGTCCTTACACCTATGTGTTGGCAATGCCACAGCTCGCTTAGAAACCCCATCCGGAGCGGGATCCCAAGGCAACGCACCCCAAAGATGTGAAGGACACTCTTGACAGGCTTCGACTTGTCCTTCAAGACGCGCCGGCTGGAGCCGCACGCCCTCTGCAGCGTCTCACCGATGCTGCTCCGCAGATGGTAGGTGCCGGGTCCCAGGCCGCTGCCCTGCAGGCACGGGGGAAAGGCTACGCTCAGTGGTGGGACAGGGCCACCCGATAGGTGTGACCCCAGGGCAAGGGGCAGGACTCACCAGGACTGCCGGCAGGACACACTTTGGAGTCCTGCTGTCCATCAGCCCTCGTGTGCAGGTGGAGCGCTTGGCCCTCTCCTCCAGTCGGGCATAGGGGTTCCCCTGCAGGCCGTATGTGCCAGGTGGGGGGAAGCAGTCCTGCAGGAGATATGGGGTGACAACGGGCAGCCTCGGCAAGGGGGACAGTCAGCAGCCCAGCAGGAGGAGATGGCGCCCATGGTACCTCCAACCCTTGCAAAGGGCTGGTTCTCCAGAGGCATCAGCTTGGAGCGAAGTCCCAAGCTCCCCAGCACCGCCCGTCTCGGGGCATGCCGTACCTTGCTGGCATATCCGAACCGCGGCTCCCTGGTGTCGCAGATCCCCCGGCGGTTGGAGGACCGTGTCTCCTGCAGAAAGTCCCTGATGTTGTACGTTCCCGGGCCCAGCCTTTCCTGCTGCAGGAGGAGAAGGAGGAGGGTGAGGACAGGGCTGGGCAGTGCTGCCCACACCATTTGCCCTCAGCAGATGTGCACGGAGGGTGGATGAAACACAGCTCTTACCTGGCGTTTGCGCCTCTCCTTTATCTCCTTGAACTGGAAATGGGGCAGCCGACGGAACCAGGAGTCCTTCTCTGCTTTGGCCCAGTCAGAGACTGATGTTTTCCTCTGCAATGCAGAGGTGAGTAGGGTAGATGGACATGGGGAGTGCTGCTCCACACCCCACTCCTCTGTGTTCTGTGTTTGCTGAGCACCAGGAAAGCACCAGCAAGCTCTGGAGTGAACAGCCCACGTCCCACACCTCCACCGTGGGGTGCTCCCAGCCTGAGTACTTGGACCATCTGTGGACCAAGCTGATGGACTTTTGGACCATCATGTGCAAAAAGTCCCTGTTCAAGAAGCTGCTTCCCAGCAGGCACAGCCAGTCCAGGAGGTGAGGGCAGCTACACCGGTAAGTCCAGCTTTCCCCATACATCCAGGCAAGCCCGGCCGGTGGCCTCACCTGGCCGCCCATGTCCCAGGGGAGCACCTGCAGCCCCATGCTGGCACCTCTGGTTCCCATAACTGCAGGGGTGGCGGCAGCCGTCAACATGGCAGCCGTCACCATGGCACCCAGCACCCAGGTTCCCCTTAGAATGTCCCCTCCCAGGAGCAGACAGGGCCAACAGACAGCAGGGACAATCCTGATTGTTACATCAGCTTCCAGCCTGGCTAAAGCAACAGGTGGGGTTTCCTAGGGACAAATTATCTCTAAGCTGCTAAAAAATAGATTCTTAAAGCAACAACTCAACCTTCTAATCCCACTTTGGGCAATAAAATGATGCTTTTGGTGCCTGTGTCCTCTCTGGCATTGTATTTGCTGCATCTGTGAGCCCTGGTGGGTTTGGGCAAGGTGATGATCTTCGCAGGGGAGGCTCAGCAGTCCGCTTAATGCTTCTGACATTCCTCTGCCTGAGGAAGCCAGTTCCCTCGTTCTGGGCTGCTGTTCGGTGTGGAAAGCAGGGTTTGATGCCCAGTCCCAGCCGTGCCACCCACTCCTGTTGCAGGTTGGACAGGATCCTGCTGAGTCAGGGCAGCGAGGAGCGGAAGAGGCTGCCCGCCTTCAACAGCACCCTGGTGCTGCTTGGACAAGTTGTCAAGTCCTCCACAGAGGTAGGAGAAATTTTGGCAGGAGGGGGACTCCAACCTGCAGGATGGAGAGAGGTTGGGTCACTGAATGAATTGGTACTTGCCTGCCTTAACTTCTCCTCCCCAGCCCTGGCCCGGTGCTATCTGGGGATGCTGCTGGAAAGGAAACAAACATTTTTCACCACCCCAACGGGGATCCAGGACTATGGCTTCTCCCAGCCCCCTCGATTGCTTTGGCAAGGTGCTATAGCCAGCGCTGCTGTGCTAGGGAATGACTCGGGTCCTTCGTTCACCTTCCTCATCGTCCTCAGCGCTCTTCCTCCTGGAAATCCCTTGGGACAAAGAAATGAGGCCCCAGACAGAGCCAATATCTTCATCCTGCCATGTACAGAGCAGAGCCCTCCCAGGCCACATGTTTGGCCTTGATGGCATAAATCAGCCCTCGGCAAAGCAGCAGGCGAGCAGTTCAGTGAAAGGCTGCAGGGGCAGCAGTACCTTTATTAGATTCCCCTAGCACAGCTGGAAAAAATAAGGAGCACAGACAGGCTTTCAGGCACATAACCCCAAAACGTAGCCCCGCATTCAGGCCTGTCTGCTGATTTAATGAGAGATACCAGCTTTCCCCACAGACCACATCTCTTGTATGGCCTTAAACCCTCCCCGCTAAAACACCGCCCCGGCGAATCAATCCAAGATGTTTTTGTCTCTTTGATCAGCACAGCAGGCAATAAGTCACTGACGGAAACGTGTTTGGCTTTTGTGGCTCGAAAAGGCAACAGAAAGAGCGAAAGTCAACCCTGAACCGCCTGGAGAAAACCTCCCGCTTCCTGGGCAAGCAGGAGATGACCAAAGGGATCTGCAATGTGGCACTGGACGTTCTGCGGGACCTGCGGCTCAGCTGGCAGGCGTACTGCACCCAGGCACGGGGAGGTCCCCGCTGGAGCCAGGGCAGCAGGGCCCTGTCCTGCTCCTCCAGCCCCCGAGACAGCCGTGGCGCTGCTCCAACAGCTTTTGCACTGTGTGTTTAATTGTGGTGAGAACCACGCAGGGAGAAGCACGTACCTGACAAAACTGGCGCAGGCTGATCTGGGGGCAAAGCTGCTACCTGGCGGCCAGGAAAATCTGCACTAAATCCTGGCTCCGACACAGAGCTGCCAGCTCCCTCTGGGACTGACTTCCCCAGCTCCCTCTGGGACTGACTTCCCCAGCTCCCTCTGGGCAATGTTCCATGGGACACTGAGTCACCTTGCAGAACTGGCTATTTAATGACTTTAATGCTTCTAAATCACTCAGAAGCATGGAAAATGTGCCCTTTAATCACTTGATTTTGCCCATTTCTAGCCCCCTACAAACAGCAGCGCACACCAGTGGGTATTTCCCATTACAGAAGAATCACATCCAGTCCCATTTTTAAATAAAATAAGGATTCATTCTTACTTCTTTGTATTTAAACAGGATTATTTAACTTCTCATAAAACGAGGCTCAGTGAAGTGAAATCTCCCCCTTTAGTGCAGTACTTTAATACATGCTCACAACTGCTCTTCAGAGGTGTTTAATTTCCTCTGAGCTTCAGCTAGAGGCTGGCGGCTGAAAAGTGCAGCATGGAAGTGGTCGCTGGGTGCCGGGCAATGTCTGTCTGCTAGGTTTGAACAGAGAAAGCTGAAATCACAACAGAAAAAGGCTTTTGATTTCTCAGCCCTAAGGTTAGACCACAAAGATGGCTGCCCCTCCCTCCTGTCGGGCTTGGTTCCAGCTATGTGTGAGGGAGACAGTTAGGTGCAGCAGGGCTGAAGGCAGGAACAGGGAAGGAAGGGATAGCTACAGTTAACAAGGGAATTCAGAGAGCTTAAGGGAGTGAAGAGCCACCCAGAGCCAGGCAGTGGGAGACACCAGACACAAGGTTGGGAGCAGGACATGCGCTCCACGTGTGGACATGGTGCTGAGAGCAGGTCAGCCACACTCTGCTCCTCTCTCCAGAAGCAGCCATTGGTCTCTTTTTCCTCTCAACAGCCCCATTTTGTCCTGCCTCCTCCTCTATTTACTACTTTTTACTATGGATCACAGAATCACAGAATCCCAGACCGTTAGGGATTGGAAGGGACCTCCAAAGCTCATCCAGTCCAATCCCCCTGCCGGAGCAGGAACACCCAGATGAGGTTACACAGGAAGGCGTCCAGGCGGGTTTTGAATGTCTGCAGAGAAGGAGACTCCACAACCTCTCTGGGCAGCCTGGGCCAGGGCTCTGTCACCCTCACTGAGAAGTTTCTTCTCCAATTTCAGTGGAACCTCCTGTGTTCCAGTTTGTGTCCGTTACCCCTTGTCCTATCATTGTTTGTCACTGAGAAGAGCCTGGCTCCATCCTCGTGACACTCACCCTTTAAATATTTATAACCATGAATGAGGTCTCCCCTCAGTCTCCTCTTCTGCAAACTAAAGAGCCCCAGCTCCCTCAGCCGCTCCTCATAAGGGAGATGCTCCACTCCCTTGATCATCTTTGTAGCCCTACACTGGACTCTCTCCAGCAGTTCCTGTCCTTCTTGAACTGAGGGCCCAGAACTGGACACAATATTCCAGATGCGGTCTCAGTCGTGCAAGAACTGTTCCTAGCGGATCAAACTCCTGGAGCCATGGAGTTGGAGCTGGATTATACCACACCTGAACTGCAGCTCTTCAGGGGCAAATGCCGGTGACTTAACAACCAGGAAACACTCACCATCCAGTGCTCCAAGCGGGCCATTGAACTGGACGATGTAGGCTCCACAGAGAGCCCCTGGGGTGAGTGCGTCCCC
>NW_010186445.1:0-28078 GCF_000695765.1 Mesitornis unicolor | reverse complement strand
GGTGCCGTCATCATCAGTGGGGGAGGATTTTATATTGGTTTGTAGATATATTTGTACATATCTGTATAGATTTCATTATTTCCTATTTACATTATTATCCTGTAGTATCAGTATTGTTGTTTTATTAAACCTGTTAGTTTTATTTTTCAACCCGTAAAGTCTCTCTCCCTTCTTCTCTTTTCTCTTCCCTTCTGGGGAGGGCAGAGGGGTTCACAGAGATCGTCTGGGCAGGGTTTAGTGGCCAGCCCAGCCCTAAACCACGACAGAGCTCCAAAGTACAGTGAAGAGACATCCAATTTTGTACCTGAACCTGGGAGAGCTACAAGGAAGCAGAAGAAAGTGGTTATCTAGTCCAACATCACAAAAAATACCCATTCAGCGTCCAGCCCTGTGTGGCAAGGTGCAGCAGCTCTAGCAGCATTACTAGATGTACTCAACTATTTCAAATAACTCTGCAGTTAAGAAGTATTCAAAAACATTTGGAAGCCAATATATATATTTATATGAATAAGGCTACAATAGCTTTATTAACACTTGTGTATTATTATCCTCTATTTTTTCCTCTTGTTTCAACAAAAAGCAAGGTATTCATTTCAAGCTTGCACTGATGCCAGTGCCTTGCCAAGAGCTCGGTAACAGGAAGAGGAATGCACTGACACCAGGGCAGTGATCCTCGGCTGTCACAGCAGGCTGTGGATCAGGCCATGAACTGTTGCTTGGCACCCAGCAAGCTCACAGGGGGAGGAAGGGCATGAAATCCCTGTTCTGGGACACCCCAAGCAGACCATCTGGGACAACGACTTGCTGCTGTGTTCTCATCTGTGATCCCATTACCAACACCTTGAAAACAAGCTCTCAGACATAGAGGGACTTTTACTTATGGAAAATTGTGGCACCAAGATGTCACCCTGAGCTGTGATAACTTTTGCAGAGCAGAAACAGCAGCCTCATCTAAGCAGAGTGGCTTTTCCATAGCCCTTAGCATCTACTTGTCTGTCTAAGCAGAGTCCAGTCCTCCCACACACCTAGCAGCTCAGGCTGGGCAAGTCAGACCACATTTCCCAGCAGTTATCTTCCTGAAGAGTTTGGCACAGGTACGTCTGAGCAGAGCTGCTCTTTCCACAGGACTCAGAGCTGTCCTCAGCAGGCCAACAGCTCTGCTGTGAACGTGCCACAGCCCTGACGTTTGCAGTGGCACAGTGCCTAGGCAGGCTGGACACCTCCTGCCTTCCAAACCCTAATGCTTTAAAAGTGTACATTTGTATATAATGACCTAATACATATACAGTACGTATGTTACAAGAAAAATACATTATCTAATGCATTACACACTATGTGTATTATACTACAACACTTATATAGTACATTTGCACTACGTACCTACCCTACTGCTTACATTGTCAGGGGAAAATCACCACTGCACTGGTGTCTGCGCATACAAAGCGAGCGGTGGGGCAGGAGGAAGGATGCTGGGCACAGCAGACTGGGCGAGGGCTGCCCAGAGGCATGGGAGTCCAGGCCATGCTGCAGGCCAGACCGCTGTCTCCTCCAAGGACACAGATCTCCCTGGTGATGTGACCGAGCACAGGAGACAAGAGCCAGGAGCGGTGCTGGGAGGGCACTGGGCTGTAGTGCCACAGGCTGGGAGAACGCTGGGTGGCAACGGGGCTGCAGTGCAGGGGTGCTGCAGGGTTGGGGGGTTCACATGTCACCCATCTACCAGACGTGAGAGCTGGCCTCTGGGCCTGTGCAGGAGGAAGTTATGCTGCAAATGTTAAAGACAGTTTAGATTTGAAGAGCAGGTGAAAGGCACTTTGGACAGATCAAATAGTTCCAAGTTCATCTTCAAATACACCCAGTCCCTTACATGAAGCAATTTAAAGGCACTTTGCACAGCTTGTCCTCGCTAAGAGCCTCTTCTGCCATGCAGATACCTCCCTTCCCCCAGTCTTGCTTTCGTTCTTACAATATTACCACCATCAAAAGTCATTTAATTTCAATTTCATGGCTTGATTGGGCTGTATGTAATGGAACCAGATGCTGTGAATGAATGAAAGTTCCTCCTGCGAACACCCATCATATTTTTGAGCTAAGTGGGCCATGTTCAGCTGCATGCAGGTACTTCATACGCTTTCAGAGCCTTTATCTGCCTGTACCAGGTAGGAAGCCAGTCCAATGAGCCGAAACTAAAGTAAAAGCATTAAACTGGCATTTGTTGTTCCATAAAGAAAATACCATAAAGCTTTAATTGCTAGTTAATCAACATACTCCAAAATAAATGAATCATGCTATTTTTCTCGGTGCTTACGTGGTTTAAAAAAGCGAGAAAATTATGTGCTCGTTTTCCCCCTAGGGTTTTCAGTTGGGGACTATTCCAAAGATGAAACAACTTAACCAGAACATTTTATTTCGGTATAATCGCAAAGCCACTGCTGAATACGGCTGCATCAAAACTACAGCATTTGAGAGCACCAGTGACTGGTACAGTGAGAATTTCCTTCGGAAACACGATTTTGCTGACATCCTCTTTTCTGCTGCCTGTACCGTGGCATGACAGGGGTGCACAGTGCCAGGGAGGGAAGCCAGCCTGGGAGGGCAATGGTTTGGAGCCTATTTGGCAATGCCTAAAGTTATTTCAGGGGGTTTCCAAGTAGCATTTTGCTAAGTTTTCCTAGGGGCCCTCGAGACAGCAGCTGGCCAGCAACAGAGTTCAATGCACTCGGAGCAAAAGTCACTGCTAGGATTCATTTTTGGCTAACTTTAGCAGAAATAGAAAATGGAATTCAGTAAATGAAGGAAAGAGACTGGAAAAAACCCACTGCATTATAGAGGTATTTAGTATAACACTTCCAAAATTAATCAATAACAGAAGTATTACTCTTAAAGCGTGTGGATTAATCTTAAAGTGTATGGATTTTTAAGTAGTCTGAGGTGGTGAGGTACCAGTCTATTGGAGGCAGACCTTATCCAAGCTTCAAAATTATTTCTGGGGAAAAAAGTGAGCCTCTTGGACCTGTGAGTGGTAGCCACAGCATAGACAAGGTGTCAGAGAGCCATCATCTCTGGACGGAGCCCTTCTTTTTTCTTTTACTAATGACCACTACAGGATTATCCAGTATCAACTAGCAAGCCTAAATGCCTATAAAGCATCTTAATGCGTACTGAAAAGCTCTCCTCAAGTCTGCCACTCTTCTTGCAGTCCCTCTGCCTTCTGGGGATGCTCTTTACATCCCCTGCAGGGTAGGAGAAGCTTCCTGCTCTGTGCACAGCATCCAGCGCCGTGGGTCAGGGTAACCGAGACTCTTGGACACTGCAAAGAGGTTTCCAGGCTCACCCCCTTTCACACCAGTAAATGAAATCACCACGAAAATTAGATAATTTTAATTCAAACAACACTTAATTTTGACTGGGGGGAGGTATCCCAGCTTTCGATGGGAAGTTTGAAATTTAGAGAGAGCCGCCACCATTAAGACGTCTGCTTTTACTTTGTACAATGACATATTTACTTATGATACCAACTAATTTATATATATATATACATACACACACACATAGGGTTAAGTTCTTTATTCTGAATAGCATGCAAAACTGTGTTTAAAAACAAATAATCCTTCAGATGGCCAACAGACAATTTTCCCTTAAATATTTCTCTTTGGTAGATGGCTCACTATGCAAAATCAATTAAGTTGTTTCTCATTAAACAGTCCAACAGTATCATGAATGTGAAACATAATGAATTCCACATTGTAAGACAATTTCCATAGTAGCAGTCATGACATTATTAGCCTCTTCCCTAGCTAAAGCTCTTTTATTATTTCTGATTTTCTCTTCCTCCTAGGAGGATATAATGGATGAGGCCAACCTACCCTAAGCTGGGCTGCTTCTTGAATTCTTGCTGACAGGGACCAATCTTATCTACTGAAATAACAGAATAAAATGAAACTACTTAAGCATTTTTAGAAAATGGATTAATTTTCCTGTTGCAAAGAGATGAATTTAGCGCTACTGGAATATGCACAAATATGACTTGGTAAATACACCAGGCAAAGAGAGGAAACAAAACCGGTTCTTGTGCAAAGGAGGTGACGTTCCTGGTTCTCGTACTGTTGGGCACATAAACCTTTAGCAAGGAATTAAAATCACAGAATCACTCAGTTGGAAAAGCCCTCTGAGATCATCACGTCCAACCGTTCCTGTCTACCCCCTAAACCATATCCCTAAGTACCTCGTCTACCCGCTCTTTAAACACATCCAGGGATGGGGACTCCACCACCTCCCTGGGCAGCCTGTTCCAGCTTCTGACGACCCTCTCAGGAAAGAACTTCCTCCTTATCTCTAACCTGAACCTCCCTTGGCACAGCTTGGTGCCGTTTCCCCTTGTTCTATCCCCCATCACCTGGGAGAAGAGACCAGCACCCACCTCTCTCCAAGCTCCCTTGAGGCAGTTGTAGGTGGTGCTGAGGTCTCCCCTCAGCCTTCTCTTCTCCAGGCTAAACAAGCCCAGTTCCCTCAGCCGCTCCTCATCAGGCTTGTTCTCCAGAGCCCTCACCATCCTTGTGGCTCTGCTCTGAACACGCTCCAGAATCTCAACATCCTTCTTCTAGTGAGGGGCCCAGAACTGAACACAGGACTGTGTTTCCCACACACACAAATGATAACCAGAACGTTCTCGGCACTGGACGCAGGGTCTCCCTCTTCCGCAAGCACACGCACCATAAACAGTAAGTGCATAAATAACGTTCATCTCCTGCATTAATGAATTTCACTGTTTTCAACGTGCAGAAATCCTTGACCGTGGTGGTGCTGCTTGTGGCACTGCCCTGTCTACGTGATCCAAACGCAGCGCTGCCCTGACAGCCTGCCCACAGCACAAGATGTGGTGTGTTAGAGACTACCCAGTGAGCAAAGCGTGTCATGTCGAACCACACAACTAGTGCTGTTTATATTTCCTAAAAACAAAAGTTATTTTGCTCCATACAGAAAGCATTACACGGCCCATGAAGGATCTATAACGCAATTTCCAGAGCATGCAGAACCAGCACACACACGTAACCACTTGTGAGAATGCTCCAAACCCTAGGAACTGCTCCTCACAGCAAGTGTCACATCCTTTGATTCCCAGCACAGGTGAATAACCAGGGGAGCTGAAGAAGCCCTTTCCAGAAAATACACAAAGCACAAATACACTGAAGGAATTAGAAACAGCATATGACAAATACCCCTGTGCAGGACTAGCCCTCCTGGTTTGTCCTAAAGGGTTTGCAGCATCCATTGCGCACTGAGGAGAAGAGCTGAGCGCCAGTTTGCCAGTGCTGGAGCATTTTTTACCACTACCTAAGGGCAGCTGAAACCTGAGCAAATCGTACCTAATCCTCCTTGTGGCTAAAACTCTTGTGAAATGAAATGACTGAATTAAAACCATCCAACGTGGGACAAGGACTTACAGTGCGTCCTAGCATGGACTCCACATCTGGTCTCTGCAGCTGCAGGTCAGAAAACAGCCTCCTGCCCTTTGCAGAAACGTACCTGGCTGCAGGAAAGGAAGCAGTGAAAGCAGCTGCTTTACCCGACAAGGACTGAACAGGAGCACTGAGCACATCACAAACATTTTCTCCTCCCCTCTCCTTCTTTCTACCTTGGTGTTTTCCAGCTTTGTTAGCTGCGGATGAGTTAGAGGTGGTGGAAGTATGAAAACGTGCTTCAGGCTGAGGACAGAGTCTGTGTCTGCAAAAGCAAAGGCACAAACCTAAACCTTTGCATTAATACCAATGACAGGAATGTCTTTGCACGTTATAACCTCGTAATAGCTTTTGTGATTATGCTTTTATAGCACTGTGGATTGTCTCAATCTCTGCTCCCTGTTTCAAAACACCTTGCAAACGTGAACAAGCGTTTTTAAGGTATTTCTGACTGTAAATACCCTACTACAGAACCCAAAATTAACTGAAGTTCCAAGTAAGCCCTAGGTAAAGAAAGAAAAGTCAGCTTCTACACTTGGCCCAGAACAGAAAACCAAGCCTGCTGTTCCTCAGTCACAAACGGCCTGCATCACCCACACAGAGAACAGCACCGTTTCACTTCCCAGGTTATCCCCCGCTTCCCCAGAGCACTACAGCCACATGAGAGTCACCTGCACAGAGCGAAATTTTGGGACTAGAAGCTGGATGCCTAATGCAGGTACAGGGTCCTGCTGCATCACTTGGATCTCAGCAAGAGCCTCCTTCTGCCTGCCCGTTTCCTTAGGTTTTCCATCAGAACCACAATAAAACTTCAACACACACACACACACACAAATAAAGCAATGTTTTATCAGAATAACGAAATCAAACTGTGCATTTTCCCATCCATGTACTGTGAGAAAAAGTTTACAGAAAGGCAACAAACAAGCCCTGTGTGACAGAAAAAGAAGTGTTTTCTTAGGCTGTTTATATCACCTGTAAGTCTCGAGGCAAGACCGTGGTGCACAAGTCGATCGCATCGATGAAGCCACGACCTTTTTGAGGTAGAGGAGGGTTTTGGAGACAACTGAGGGGGAGCCCGAGGCAGTGACAGCCCTGCTAGGTGTGGGGATGAGGGGCCCAGGCATCCTCCTCCATCAGGAGCTGGGACAGGGAATGCCTCTGGGACATCTGTTGTTTGTCTGCTTATGGCAAAGCTGAGGAGAACAAATCCTGAAGCCCTCGTCAGCACTACAAAAACACGACAAAATCAACTTTTGTGGTCAAATTCAGCTGTGGCTCAGCCACGGTGTCGCTCACCCTGCACAGCCCACACAAGGCAGAGTGAGGGAACTGTGAGCCAGTTTGCCTTTGAGGGTGGGCTCACGACACAGACCTTTCCTGAGGCAGTGAAAAGCAAGTAACAGGCTTGGGGAAGGATCCCAAGCAATGTTGTTTCAGAAAGCAGGGAAAATTCCTGAAGAAAAGTGAATGTCACAGTTAGCACAAGCCAGTGCACCTCGGCTGTCATCAGCTGAAGCAGCACCACTGACACCAGACATGAATTCGGGCCAGCCCGTTGTGCCTGTGCTGCCTCCTCGCTCTGTAATAGCACAGGAAGGTTTGGAAGTGTGAGGCAGGAAAGAGAATCCCAATCTGCTCTGCTCAGCTCAGCACAGGTAGCACATAAATAAAGCATTCACTGCGTGGGCTCTGGCTCTTGTGAGTTGTTTTATCTCTCTTCACTTAAGGCATGAATATAATGTCTTAATTCAGCCCAGGACCTAGAGCCTGCGCAGGACTGGAAGATGGAAGCAGGTATTTACTGCACTGCGGTTCATCCCTCTGAGAGACTTTAAGCTGATCCTTATCACCCTTCTGTTTAAAAACAAGATTTGCACATAAAACCCTGCTCCTCCCTCTGAAACTGGCTAAACACTGGGGATGAGTCCCAGGGAAAATGAATGTATGAATGAAGCCTAATGGTGGGAAGGCGACACGGGAGGCTTTAATAACTGGACCTCTTTCTGAAATGCTCTTCTCTTACAGCAGTGACTGAAGGCAAACAGAGAACAAGCCATGATTTGGCCAAAAGTTGAGGAGTGTGGGGAGAAGTCTGGCTGGCAAGGGGATTACACTAAATCCATTCAAAGCTTTTCAGCACAGGAACTTCTTTATGAGGAATATTATATACATTCAGGATCAAAGGCTCTCTCCATAACAAGCACAGAAAACAGTGTCAAATGGGACATGCCCTGAGGCTTAATAAACTTGAAAAACGCTGTTTACTGCTTGTGTGAACTGCCCAGGATACTGTTTCTCATCTGGCCAGTCAGGAATATGAGGCAGGAGAGCAGACAAGGCAGTAAAAAAGGTCACCAGAGGGTGACAAGTGCACTGCAGCCTCCAAACAGCTCGCTTCCCACGCAGCCCAACCCCTCCCTGGCAGAGCACACGCTGTCGGCTACACAGTGCACACAAGAAAGTGAATTCTAGGGGTTTAACTGCACAATCATTAAGGATATATGACTTCAAGAGGGAGAATAAAAAAACTGAAGGGGAGTCACTAAAAAAATATTGAGTTGGAATAAATGACTGGCGATCTGAAAAGCTGCGACATACTCGTCTGGAAGAGAAACTGCACGTGCCTCACTGTAGGGCTGCAGAAAGATGGGATGCTTGCTTGGTGCTGTTCTGGTAGGCAATACGCAGGATGACCCAGACAATCTGCTGAAGCAGGTAATCAGCTGGATAATTTAATATGTTTTAAGGAAGAACAATTATGCATCTAATGGCTAAGAGAAAAGCAAAATACATCATGATTAAGGCTGTGCTGGAGGAAATGGGAAAGGCTCGGATACTTTGAGAATTACACTACAGAGAAGAAAGATGTGCATCAGCTCAGCAGATGACTTTTTGCAATGGGAGATACAAGCAAAAGGCTGCTTCTGAGAGAACCCCCCTTTCTCATGTAGCGCAGTGCCAGGCTCAGTTTGGGTCGGCATATGTGCAGTGCTAACCTGACAGTTGAAGACACTTCTTCATATTAAGAAAGGTGCAAGCTCACAATACTGATTCAGGGACCTATAAAAATCTTTTCAGGAATTAAACAAAGCAAATGCAGGTGAACAGGCAATTAGATAACTTTTTCTGAAAGCCCAGCTTTATAGGTTCAGGATGCTGTTTATTTTTCCATAGAAATTAAAAAAAAAACAACCCCAAACCAACCAAACAAAACCACAGAACGGGCTTTGACTCAATTCAGCTTTTTATGCAGAATGATAAAAACCAAACCAAACCCCTCCAAACAAGCAAAAAACCCCAACCCCTACCAATGTCTCCCCAAAAGCACAGGTCATTTAGCAAGAGGAGAGAGTCGGGTGCATCACGGGAGGGAGAACTTGGACCAGGTGCCACTTGACTGAAGGCAAACACACGAGACATGGCTCGGGGCACCACAGCACACTCCATACAGACTTCTTTTAATTTTGACTTCAGGGTTTTGATCACTCCCAAACTTTATGGGGAACCATTAAAGCCTCAAAGCAATGCACCCTCCAACCAGGGGAGGTATGAAACAAGCTCTGTATCTGAGGACTATGAAGTTTAAGGGAGGTACATGTAGGAAAGACCAGTGAACCTCTTTAAATACACTAAGAAACAGCTTGCACTTCCTTACAGTTCAGACTGCATGTTTTTATGAGTATAATGCACATCAGCCACTGTGTGCTGGGGTCAGAAGGGCAAAAGCCCCTGTGCTGTGAGGGGCAGGCTCCAGGCTGCCAGCAAGGCAGGAGGAGACCCAGAGATGAAGGATGCAGATGCAGGGATCTGGGATCTCCTGCCTGGACAATTACGTGTGTGTGAACTGCAACTTCACCTCTGGGCCTCACTCTCCTTATATATCTATATCTATATTGATACAGATATATCTAGAGATAGAGGGGAGACCATTGCCCTGTCTCCACTGTAGTACTCGGGCATTTATGAATATAAAGGAAGTTAAGTAGCCTGTGAATTTAAATCTTTCCCTTTTTTAAAAATAATTAAAAGTAAATAATTAGCTGGTACTTTTAGCTCTTGATCTGTTCTCCTACATGCAGAACATCCCGGAGCTTTCTGCTCCTCCAGTTCACCATTTCCCTGACTTTAGTTTCTTAAATACATCAAAACATTGGGCAGGAGGGAAAAGGAAAGCAAGGATAATGTTCTTATCACCATGTTGGATGTTAAAATAGACCCCCAAACTGGTGTATTTGCAGTAGATGTTATACACGAGTAGTTTCATTTGCTTCATCGCAAGCTGTATATACCAGCATTTTTACACATTCAGAGCGTCTCAATGTTTACCAGTCCACTGGAGGATATTTAAAACAAACCAGGCACTGAAAAGAAAATATTCCATTGAAAACAGAACAGGGCTTTTAGTGCTCTACTTGTGTCCAAATAACAGGACGTATATAATTTCCTAACACTGTACTACATATACTCCTTCTCCTATTATTTAAAAGCATTAAGGCTGTTAACCTGTAAATGGCAGCTCCAGAGCCAGGCAATAAAAATGCACTTAGAGCTATTTTAGCTCCACATGTGAGTAATTCAAGCTTTTAAATTATTAGAAAAGGCACCGATTGTGACAAAACTGAGAGGCTTTTTTTTTTTCCACCATTCATCTAACATGCTGCAAAAGAGAGATGCTATTTCTCAGATCTGCTTTGTGCTGATAAAACTCGGTTGGTTAAGGGTGTTGGTTCATATTAGAATGGACAGACTGGACAGAGGTCCTCACAGTGACAGCAAAGGGCTACACCAGCACAACTCACTCCCCTTTCCTTACATACAGACATTGTATAGGGTATCGTGATGCTATAACTGTTTCTCTAAAAGGGAAGGGGAATGATCTTCAGGCGTTTGTGCTTCAGTACAACAGGCACCCTCCAAGACAAATCGAGAGCTGCCGGTGCTGTTATTGCTCTGCGTGCCCACGGGCTGAGACAGACATCACTGCATCCTTCTGGACTCCTTCCCCAGTATCAAGGTCCTATGCTCAAATGTGAGACCCTGGCGCTGCAGCACTGACTCCAGCACTTCACACTGGGAACCGGGGACACAGTCTCGCATTTGGTTCTCCCTGACATCATTTGCAGACTGAAAACATGACTCAGTATGGAACATCACAGCAATCCTTCTTTTCCACTAGTTTAAATTTCATATCAAGACTCCTTGCCACAACAGCCCTGATTCCGAATTCCTTTCTCCTGATAATATCTGCTGGATATTTGACAGTATTTAAAGAGTTAAATTATAGGACGTAACTTAATGCCTTAGAAACAGGCCTCAGACCAAGATGCATCATAATATATAATTTCAGCTAATAGAGCTAAGCTAATAGGACCAAATGCTTTCTTAGGCAATAACTGAATTGCTTTGGTACAAAGAGCTAAGCAAGGAAAATCATCACAGTGACCATGGCGGTACAACCCATTCCTGTCAAACCCCCTTCCAGCACTCAAAATTTAAGCACTGGTAGAACAAGACATGGTTTTGCCTCTGGTCAATGCACTGGAATAATTCTCTTCCAACAGTAAGATATGTTGGCCTCAAAAGAATTCCTACACAGCAGAGCTTTTCCTCTCTCCTTTGGGCACATGTTGTAAAAATAACAGTGTTATTTGTTTATCAGGCTTTGTTAGGAACACAGCCAAATTACCCCGCAGGATGAATTTCACTCCTCTCCTGGCAATCAGCAAACCAAGTCAAAGGGATCTCTGTTTCTCAGCTGGAGGGTGGCATTCCTCTCACCTCCCTTCAGCTAGCAAAGCAGCAGACACCTCCTTGAGGCAATTCCTTCCACACAGAGTGGGGAGTAGGTGTCCTCTAAGAATATCCCTGCCTTGAGGGGAGTGCAGGTATCTACCTCCAAGTAGAAGCCCAATGTTCCAGCAGCTCATGTTAAGGGAGATCAAATGATACCCACAGCTCTTCTTCCCATCTGAACCCAAGGAACAGCCTCAGCTGTTGACCACATCACTGCCAGGGCCTCTACTCTGTTTCTTCTAACACTGCACACAAGGATTTCCAACCCAACTGGAAGTGTCTTCGGTTTGCTGGGAGTATCATCTCAGTTTGCACAAGAATGCAATCAGAAACATTTCCTGTTCCAAATTAATAGAAAATGCATGTTGAAAACAAAGAAAGGGAAGCTCTAAATAACTTTGCACGGATAGGATGGAAAACGGTTCTGGCACTAAAAGGACAGCCTGGCTGGCTACTCAGAAGCTTGCTCTGAGCCCACTCTGTTAGGAAGTTTCTTGACCATTACAGAGCTTTTTTCCTCCTCCTTCACAGTGCAAACCACAAACCTCCTGGCAACTGCAGGCTCTCAGACATCAGAGATGTGACCCACTTCACTCACACTTCTGGGAGGGCAAATCTAGCACCCAAACCACCACCCAGACTCCCCAGCCTGTTGGCAAGAGGTCTGAGCACCACATTTTGGACACACTAGCTTAGAATATACTGGCATCTCAAAGTGGCACTTCATTCATGCTGTTATCAGTGATACCATTACATCCTAATGGTAATGAGAATTATCATGGCTTCTACCAAGGCTGGTACGAACCATCCCATCCTAAGAGGGTGCATGAAGAAAAGCAAGAGCAGCAGCGTTGGCTGCTACTCTTTGATATGTGCTTCAAGCTCAGGCTTTTCCCCTTCAGGCTCTCTGACATGAAGTGTGTTTCTTCTGAATCAGCAGAGTTGCTGGTCTGGTCTCTGGCCAGAAACGCAGCCTGCAGCCGGGCCTGGCACACATCAGCAGCCCCTGCTCGCTCTCGGTGACTGCGACTGCCAATGAGAGCTTGCAGAGGCAAGGAAAAAACAGCCTCATTTGCTGCCAGAGTCAGCGATAAGGAAACAGGTCTTGATTAGTTGCACATTCAAGCCTTGGCCACGGCATCCACCACGGTCACTGCCATTCCTGAGCTGACAGAAAACCCCGGAACACAACTGCGCCGTAAGCCAAGTGAGAGAGCAAATACACTTCAGAAGGAAGCAAAAAAACTCATAACATATTCACAGACACTTAAAATAAACTGATGAAGTCCCAAAATAGTAACAAATTCCTTTAATAGACTTTGAAAACAGGAATTAAAGCCTTTTCCCAAATGCCAATTAGTTCCTCTGTTGTTACAAGACCTTCTGTACAATCCTAGCCTTAAGAGAAAAGTCTAGCTGTGTTGATACATTATCTTCCCAAAACAGTAATGTTTATTCATATCTGATAAAATCATTACTTCTTAAACTAGAGCCTCTAGAGCTTTTAGTGATGGATAAAGTTAGTGTCTTTTGGAACTGGCTTCATGGTTTGAGTGAAAAAACAACAGCAACAGCAACAACAAACAGACACACGCAACACTTGTGTTATCTCTGTATCTCTCTGATGTCAATTAATTATCACAATAAAAAAGAACCTTTCTTCGGATGCCAGAAATTATCCAGAATCTGGAAAAAATAATACATATTACAATTTTAGCTGTGTTACTTTAGAGAAGCTGAGTCCCAAAAGAAATGCCATGAACCAGCCTCCATGCTAAAAGATGTATTGCACAGGCTGTTTTTGTAAACCATCCTCAAAAGCAAAGAGCACATTTCTTCACGTTAGCAATCAGTAAAGCTAATTAAGGAACAGAAACATTGCAAATGGATGCACTTCATTTGGAAGAAAACGTGCAGCAAACTAACAGCGCACTGACAAAATGGGTGGGCATCCTTTGTCTCTGCTCAGATCTCATGAGCTCTGTGAGAAAAAGAGCTGGCAAGTCCAAGAAGGGGAAGCACACAAATCCTTGCCAGCCAGGTCTTACAAATCACCACGGCTTTCTCTCCACACCCCCTTCCAAAGGCCATTACTTCACAGAGGTCTGTGCCAAATGATCCTGCTCTGGAGAAAACACCTCCAACAAGACCCTGGGCTAATTTAGTGTGGCCAGAGAGGATGCGGAAGCGGCACAGGGCATCCCATTCACTGACCCAACTATCCTGAATTCTCTCAAGAGAATTCCTCTAGGATTTTGGGACACTCACTTGCCTCCCAATGCATGCAGCAGCTGAAGAGATTTCCCCCTTGCAGCCAGAGGGAAGGTGCTGCCTTGGGTGTCTGACCAGCCCCCAGTCTGCCTTGTGTCTGCTCCAAAATCTCTGTAAGCACATGCAATGCCACATGCGGGGCTCACGTCAATGCCAAAACTTAGACCACAACCTGTTTAAACGTGCTTAAGAGGAAATCTTAAAAACAAAAATCAACCCAAAACAACTCAACAAATTCTCAAGAACAATAAAAACAGTAACTGGAAGAAAAAAGATGGGCTATGTATAATATAATTGAAGGGTGTATATAGAGGAAATGGTGGTTTGTTTAGTCTGCTCTTTAAAGGACCCTTAAATAATGTAACATTGCTTACAACACATCAAGCCAAAGATAAGATTATTTTAGGTTGACATTGTGTTGCGGTTTTTGGCTTTTCAAACCGCTGCAGGAAAGGAACAAACTGGTGTTTATTAGCGTTAGTTTGACTTAGACAAAAACCAGAAGAAGTCAGCAACGTAAAACACGGAGAGGACAGGGATGGGCCTAAAGGAAAGGGCAGCTGGAGGCACAGAGCTTCAGGGACTGCACGTACCCCAGGCCTGGCTTTAACAAGGACAGGATAAAACCCGATGGCAGCGATGCCTCATGAGCCACCCAGCTCTGGCTCTGCCTTCATGCAGACATTCGGTCAGCAGGGCTCACACATGGGTGAAGTGCAAGACTGAAAAGAGGAGATAAAAAGCACATATTTGAGCCATTCTGCTTTTGGGAACGGGAGAGGGAAGTGCCTCTGGACAGCCCTCTGCAGGAAGACTTCCAAGCATGGGGCACCAGGGTGGACTTCAGCATCTGCAACTGCCTACAGGGGCCATACCCTTAACCCTGAGCTACCGTGGTCTGTACATCTGGCTGTGGAACCTAAATTTGCTGTTGAGATGGTTTCCAGGTCCTTTGGGCACGCTGCAGAATACCTGTCAATCAGTTTCCTGCTCTAATAAAATAAGGGTTACGGTATTTGCTCACTGAATTATGGCCTGCAAAACCTTAGATGATTTATTTTACATCCCCGATTTCAACAGCACAATGAACTCGTAACTTGAGAGTGCTTCGCAGCACAGAAATGGGCTATCTGGTCCTCTGTGTTACAGCCTTTAGCAATATAAAGATCTCAAACGATGCAGAATAAAGACTGCTAATCCCTGTGACTACCAGAGGCATGGCTGCTCTGCTAATTGGCAACAATCAAATTAGACTTTCTAATGTTACATTCAGTGGAAAAGCGTATCCTAAACGAACACACGGCAGCAGATGACTTCTTCATTTACTCCTAAGTTCTGATGGTTACCAGAAGTAGTAGAAGGGAGAAACACTGCAAGGGATGAAGTGCTTCATTTAGTGTCAGAGAGCCACAGGACGAGTGGTGCGTGCCAACACTTCTTCATGGCCAGTTTATGCCTCAGAACTCCAGGAGTGATGGCTATGCCATGGAAGTGCAGATGCCTGGAAGGGACACTGCTGTTTTTATTCGATTCATTTTGCCTGGCAGCTTCCAATTTCCTGTCTGCTCTAGACAGGTCATTTAAAATGTCAGAGTCTGTGAAGGGTATCAATACGTGCAGTAGCCCCATATTTCAAACTTTCCAGACTGTTTTCCTATGGCAAGTTCTAAACAGAGAGCAGTTATGATAGATTCTCTGTCTTGAAGCTCAGATCAAAAGGTCTATGAGAAAAGGAAAAAAAAAGTCTACAGAAGTCACTGTTTGTTTGTTTTTGTCCTCTTTCCAGAGGGAAACGATCCCTCACACAGCACAAACAAGGCTCAGGCTCCTGACGTGAAGCTGGCACACAGAGCACCAAACAAGATGGTGTAAGCCACAGGACACAATGCAAACCAGTTGTTTCCCTGCAGAAGCGTGCAGTCATACCTCTGATACACACCTTAAACTACAAGGCCTGGACCACATTCGTATCTGGTAGTGCGAGCCCTGCCAATGTACATCCCCCCAAAACCTGGCCTAAAACGTGTATTTCCATGGAAGTTTATTTTGTGGAGTTCAAACTGATGCATATGTATTCACACAACACTGAAAACACTACGCTGTCCTGCGGCTCCTTCGGATTTCCAAGGCATTTACCTGCACGAACGTTGTGCAAAGGTGGGCAGGGCAGGCTAGGGCACTGCCTGGGTGGATTCCCACAAAGGCTCCTCTCCACCTGGAGCTCCACAAGACCGAGACCCATGCTTAAACTCCTAATTCACATTCCCAGGTTTGTTTCATCACCTACCAGACTCTGAGGTGGGTACAGCTGGTCATCCTGCTCCCCTTACCACCTTCCCTTCCTGTGCTACTCTGTCCTCAGTAAGAAACCTTCAACCATCAGCAGCACAGTGAGGGATCAAGAGACCCAAGTTGCATTGCCAGTCCTGGTGCTGGGAGGTGGTAGGGACAACCTAAACCTTGTGCTCTGACCTGCTTTCTGTCCCCATCCCTTCAGCCTGGCATGGCTGGGGACAGGCCAGGTCTCCCAGGTGATGATGCAGTTGCTCTCATGGTGGGACCCTCGCACGGAGGCATCTTTTAGACAGAACAGCAATGCAGCTTGTAAAAAGCTGGAAAGAGTTCATATAGTCAACATCTGGCAGCAGTTGCCAAAATAAACACAGCATAGAAATATTTGTAAAACGGCTGAGGAACAATACAGATAATGTGGCATTATCCTATAAACAGAGCAGCATATTAATCAAGGAACAATAAAGCTTGTAATTATATTTTAAAGAGTTTCACTTAAAACCAATGCAAAACATAACTCACGCATTACGGCTGGCCTATTTCCCATTGACTGTCTATTCCAGTTCCCCAGCTGTAAAATTAAGAAAACAAGTCTTGGGGGCAAAACAAGGAAAAACATCTGAAAGACTACGGAGCTCCAATAGAGCCGTAATGGATACCATGCAAGTAGGTGGGCTAGAGAAGATTATCCAAGTAATGCAAAATTGTGTTTGTTTGGAAGGAAATACCACAAATATCAGGGGAGGACATAAAAAACTGGCCGGCCATCCAGCACACCACTTCTAGGGAAGTCAAACACCTTCAGCTTGCTCTCATCTTTAAAACTCTCTAGTGACACTCTACCTTCTGCAACACACTGCGAGCTTCACCGTTCTTTCCTGGCACATCAAACCTTTTGTAGCACATCTAGGCTGGCCCTGAGGGTTGGGCTGCCAAAATGCTCCTTAATGGAAAGGCTGACACCCACCTGAGCTGCACCGGGCCAGGTGTTTTGCACTGAGTATCTGGAACATACAGGAATCTTTCAGACACAACAGAGCAAAGATTGACAACGTTTGCTGTCTTGCAGCGCCAAGAAGAGAGACTGTTGTTGTTTACTGTCACCTATGCTACAGATACATGACCTGCTACAGCACTCGGCTCATCTTTAGCTTCCACCAGAGCTGCGAGATTGATGGGAAACCCTGCGTGACCAAGGTACATCTCCTCTGAAACCCACTGCGATGAAAGAATACGCCACGGGCATATGGTGCTTGCAAAGGCTGAAAGCAGAGTAGCTAGGGCTGAGCCAAAGCCAACGGAACAGCAAAGTGAAACACAACTGATTGAATAGCCTGGTCACAGGCACTTCGGTAAGTTTTTTTGCCTTTAAAAATACCCAAACCAAACGTTTTCTGTTCAAAATGTCCTTTCCCCTCAAAACTCAAAACTGTAAAACATCAGCAGAGTCAAAGCTGTAACAGCACATTTAGAAGTTAGAAATTACCAAAATGAAGTGCTCTGTGTGAACAAACCAGGCTTCTTCCCCAGCTTCCCCATTCCCTGGTGCTTTTGCTCACTTCTATTAAACAGACCTCAAGGTTCTTTCCTCCACAAAGCCTGAATATTATGCAACATACCCTCAATGCTGCACACATCTGAGCAGCAGGATTACGTTTAGGAGTAAGTGTGAATTCCTTAAGCTTCCTCCCACCCTTTGCAGGCAGGGAGGAGGGCAGCAAGCTCACCTCCATGGTGTGGTCCCACAGAGCCAGTTGAGCGGAGCAGGCCGGTGACTGCAGCAGATCCCCTTGGAGAGCTGGTGATCATCAGGCAAGGTAACCAGGGCTCAGAGATCAAACAACAAAAACCAAATCATTCAGTTACAGCCCCAGAAATGGGCTACAACACAGCTCAAACCACTACTAAAGACCCAGGCTGGAGCTGAAATGAAGCTCCTGGGCCCACAGCTTGAAGGCATGTGAGTGAGTGAGGGCCCAGGTGAGGCTGCTCAGAGCAATTACAGGCCATTGGTGCCACCTGGGCCTAAAAAGCAGCTCCTCAAGTGATAAAAGCTCAAAAAAAGCAAAAATAAGGTTCTGTGTTTTAAGCATAAGGTGTGAGTACCTCACGGTGCTGTTTTGGCAGAACAGAATCCACGTGAAGTGATCGTGGCTCTGCACGGGCTCACAGACAGCTCAGGGTCACTTGGGAGTCTCTGGCTGCACCAAGGGATAAAGATCACCCCAGCTCAACATCAAAACTAAGCGGAGTGTTTGCAAGGAGTGGAGAAGGGGACAATGAGGTAGATTCTAGTGACCAAGGAGTGTAGGAGCAGAGTATGAGAAAGTTAACCTAAGACTCAGCGAAAGATGCGAAAACACATGGCAAAAATGTTCTGCAACTGTACAAGTGAAAAGAGAAGAGTGAAGTAGAAGAGGAGCTGTTCAGTATATTGCTATATAGTCCCTCAGCTTTGTGATTATGCCAGTGAATACATTTAACTGGAAACAGAGACTGAAATATCTTAGTAGGAAATAGAGATGGCCCAACAGCCCATGTCCTGCATTAGAAGATGGTGATTCACCGTAAGTAGTAATCCATGGGAAGGTCTCTGACTGAAAACCTAAACAGTACAAAACCTCAGGTCAAACTGTGATTGCATCAAAGTTTATAGCAAACTCTGGCTGAGAGCAGAAACTATCTGTAGTGGAATAAGGGTAGAAAACCATCAGACTGATGTGTTTAAAATGTTTTGAAGATGACTGGATCACTACAGACAGATAGTGCTGACAGTACAAGCCATGCCAGCAAAGGTCTAAAGACCTATTTTCTGCCAATAGCAGAAAGGTGAATCAAGTTTCCAGCACAGGACAATGAGTTTTTCAGGTTGAAGTAAGCAGCAGAGATTCTTCTCTTTTCATTCAGGCCCTAAAAGCAGTCATGAATCCCCCGAAGAAAAGGTTAAATTGTAATTTATATTTAGAAAGATACAGACAAAAAGAACTTGCAGTCTCATGAGTAAGAGGGTATTTGAAATACAGGTCAACAACATTGTAAATAACCTAAACTGTGTAAAGAAGCTCTCCTAAAGATGAGGGTCCTAGCTTCTGAGATCTACCCTAACACAGTCAGTATAATGACCCTCACATCACCCTATGTCCACACCACCTTGCTCTGGGCTGTATTTATTTTCTCCTGTTCAAGTTAACCTGGGAGCCGCGTGTTGCAAAAATACACATGGAGTCACTGTGCGAAGCCGCTCTGTAAATCACCAACGCTGGACTTCCTAACACAACGAAGTAAGAAAATATTTGGTGCCCAGGTAAAATGCAGAAGTACACCCTAATGCAGGGACAGAAGATAAGCTCTACGGAGACAGGCTGAATGCATGTTATTGTATTGCACAGAAAACTACACAAGGGATACTATTATACAAAAGAATTAGTCCTTATCTAATTTCTGCACACCCAGAGGATTGTGTCCAGTGCCTGCAGACAATACGTATAAAAATAGGTATAATATGAGCACGCCTTCCAAGAAGCACACTTAAAGCATGCTGAAATGGAGTACATTTTCACCAGGGCCATAATTCCACTAGAGAATCCACCTTTATGGAAAAAGACAATTTTCACTTTAATAGCCACAGTTAAGTATTGCAATAGGTTTTATGACAGTTTTCTCAATATTAAAAATACAACTTCACAAACGACACAGCGATAAATATGACACTGGACACTTATGAACACGGTGGCAAATGAAGCGGGGAGACTCCTGTGTCCAGTTTTTTTAAGATGGGTTGATACACTGCTGCTCATTCTACGGGGCTGACATACCTGCCAGCGCTGCTTTTCTCTTTGGCTATGTTTTTCTTCTTTCATAGGCTTATTATTGCTAATTTTCTTCTTGGTTGGCATTGGGTGTTTTAGAAAGGAGAGAAAAAATGAGGGACACGACTGTGGTTATTGCATCTGGCACTCCAGCGACAGTTTGGAAACCCTGTTTAATTAAACAAGTGTTACTTTTTAGTGTCAGAGTAATCCAAGCCTGTAACATGCAGCTGGGAAAGCAAACAGACATGAGCTCAGCTGATAAGCACATGCTGAAGATGAGTGAAAGGAGGGGATTAAATGGGATCCCACATGAATACAAACACGCAGAATAGGGGGTGGGGGTGCACGCACATGTGTGTGAGCACACGTGCACACAATGAAAGGCAGGGCCAGAGCTGCAGCTTAATGGGAAGCTGCAAAACGTGCTCCTCAGAATGCCATTTGATGAGAAAGGCAGGTGATTTGGAAGGATAATCTGATTTCTGATGTGGTATCTGCTGATACCACAGCAAACTGGGGAGCAGGCTGAATATGGGCCTTGCCTCAAGGGTTATCAGTGCCTGAGGCTGACTGCTTCCTGAGAACAGAAAAATCTTCCCCCTCTCTGTCCGTCACCTCTCCCACTTCAGATCAGAGCAAGCGACAGAAGAATCATTCCCTTTGTACAACAGCTCCCCAGAGGCGGGGAGCTATAAAGGCAGGCAGCAGGGAAAATTATCTGTGATGCTTTCACTGCAACTGAAGGAAACACTGAAAATCCAGAGTGATGCAAAAGAAAACTCAGAAAGAACAAAGCTTGTTTTTATCTGCTCATGATCCAACAAATCAGCAAAAATTAAGCGTTCAAATAGCCCTTAGTGTGAAGCAGAGAGATCACAGAATCCCAGAATGTTGGGAGTTGGAAGGGACCTGGAAAGCTCCCCCAGTGCAACCCCTGCCACAGCAGGATCACCAGAGCAGTCACACAGGAACACGGCCAGGGCTTTGGGTGTCTCCACACAAGGAGACTCCACAACCTCTCTGGGCAGCCTGGGCCATGCTCTGCCACCCTCACCCTCACCAAGTTTGGCCTCATCTTCAGCTTGAACCTCCTGTGCTCCAGCTTGGGACCATTGCCCCTTGTCCTGGCATTGGCCATCCCAGAGCAGAGCCTGGCTCCTTCCTCCTGACACTGCCCTTTCCCAATGGATCCCCAGGAATGAGGGCACCCCTCAGTCTCCTCTGCTCCAAGCTCAAGAGCCCCAGCTCCCTCAGCCGCTCCTCAGCAGGAGATGCTCCACTCTAACTGTTATGCTCCACCAGTAGAGTGGACTCTACTAGTCCCCTAGCTAACTATTTGCTTTAGCTTTTCCCTGCTAATGCCCGAGCACAGGCCTGGCACAGTGCAAACCACACGTCAGGCACACGCAGTGCACATTGTATTAGCACTGCCTGTTTTCTCAACACTAATGAGATGTTACATCTCTTCCCATCTTGAATTACTATCATATAAAGAAAATTACCCTGAGTGCTGTTATTGTGAGCAAGCCCAAGTCCAGAGGAGTTTAAAGCTCCTGCTCCGATCAGTGTTCATGCTCTGCGCTTGGCCTTGGCAAGTCCTGCTGCAGTTGGAGCCAGCCAGGCCTGAAACAGAGGACTGGCCCCAAAGGCAGGCAGGTGAGGGATTTCCTTTGCTGATTACGCCCTCCCAGGCTGTAGAAACTGGAATCAAGGGAGAAGACGGTGTCTGGAGGATGTTGGAAAGATATTTCTGATTGGCACTGAAGGCCTGCAAAGAATTAGTAGAGAATTAGGCTCAAATAGAGTTACCGTGATCAAATACGGGGCTATCTGTGATCAAGTTGCAGCGCTTCCAGGAAAGGGTGTCTAATGAACGCGGGGGTCCATCAATGCAAGGAGCACGAGCCCAGGCACAAGTGGAGAAAAGGCAGTGAGTGCTATTTGGAGAGCTGTGGGCTCAGAGAGGGACACTGAAGGAGACCGAAATAATCAGGAGCAGAGCTTTGGGGGGACACTCAAGTGTGGCTGTGTGAACCACTGTAGTGGTAAAGGGACACCGGTGGTTTTATTCCCACTCTGAGACCCCTTCTTTTATAGCGGAATCATCAGGCACTGATGGCTTCTGCTATAGAGCCAGAAAATGAGTATTTAACTTATCATAAGCAATGCCAAGGGAAGGTTAATAAAGAACAGAGAACACAAGTTGGGGTTTACATTTCACAACCAGAAAAGGAACCTTTCCCTCTGAAATGTTCAGCTCGTGTGCAGTAACCTGCTCCAGCTCCTGCGCTTTCCTCTCACAACCCTCGGAAAAATCAGATCTAAGATGTACTCGTATGAAAAAAGTGCCCAAGAATTTCAGGGAAAATCAGAGGCTTTGAATACTGCATGGACTCCTGGTATCTGGAAATCGTGAAAAGGGATCATTGTACTAAGTTTCCTGTGAGAAAAACCTAAAAAGAAATAATAATCAAAAATCTCAGGCTGAGATACTGACCTCTAAGAAAAGTTGAAGAGAGGAGAAACCTAAGAAAATTAAAACTATGCTGGAGAACGTACGCTGAAGCTTAAACATTTACTGTAAGAGGCTGTTCACATCTTGTCTTTTTAAAATGAAACCTTTATTTTTTTCATTTCAGTAAGCCTGAATGTTTCACTTCTCAGGCAGAACTGTTAATCAGGAAGATGTGATACAACCTGCGAAATCTCACGAGTGCTCAGATATGAAGGGCTTTTAGCAGTGGTACAGGTAATTAAGTTTGCGATGATTTCCTATATATTCTGCAGGAGAAAATCTGATTGTTCATTTGGCAAGGGGCCACGCCTGTTCATCTTCAAAGATGACCTGGTTTAAATTTTAAAAGAAATCTTGTTTTAAGTTGGAGATAATTTTATTTTAACAGAGCACATAGTACCAAGGCGTGTACTTCATTATACACAGCCATTATTTTTTTTGTTAATATACTGCTGTATTTCAAACTTGTGTGACTTTTTAAAATACATATTTGAAAGATGAAAATACCAAAGGCAGGCACTTGGCTGATGTTAAGTAAGATGACAGATCCTGTGGAGCTACATAACATTGGTGTATTCATAGCCCGGAGGTTTTTGACTGACTGTAGTAGAGAGTTGATTCAGGTTTGAAAAAAAAAGTATTTAGCAACATTTTCCTCTCATTTTTAGTATTTCTCACTGATTTCCAGGAGAAATTACGAGAAACAAAGTCTGTGGGATTTCTCCGCAGGATTCTTACCAGTTGGCAGGTGAAGGAGATGTTGTTTTGGGAGGATCATGGGGTAACAGATAGAATAGATAGAACAAGGGGAAATGGCACCAAGCTGTGCCAAGGGAGGTTCAGGTTAGAGCTAAGGAGGAAGTTCTTTACTGAGAGGGTCGTCAGAAGCTGGAACAGGCTGCCCAGGGAGGTGGTGGAGTCACCATCCCTGGATGTGTTTAAAGAGCGGGTAGATGAGGTACTTAGGGATATGGTTTAGGGGGTAGACAGGAGCGGTTGGACGTGATGATCTCGGAGGTCTTTTCCAACCGAGCGATTCTGTGATTCTGTGAACAGCTCCGTGTTTATCTGGTGCTGGAGAATATAAACCCTACAAAATGCCTCAGGTGTTCAATACCTCCAGCTACTCTGAGGAGTTATTTAATTAAATAGAAATATTCCCCCCTACTCTGCCCCAATCCTGACAGTTCCAGACAGTACTGCAAATATCCCCACTCTCAGTGCCATTAACCCACAGGTGCTCACACGTCTGGTTCAGGTCAACAGACCAAATCATTTTCTCCCTCCAGAAACGGTCAATACTGAAGCCCCCAAGAAAGCCCCAACCACAAGCATCTCTCCCCTTCCTGAGATCTACTCCTACTGTTATTTTACAAGCCATTAGATCAAACAGGAAAAGAGAAGACTGCAGCCACGTAGCTGGCTTACCACCTAAACAGTGTTAAAAATATCCGACCAATTCTCATGTGGAGACTGTGGTAATTTATGAGCACAACTGAGACTTCTGAGAAACGAACCCCATTGTTCATTTGGAAATGAGACTTTTGCTTTGGTCAGCTGCAGTATTCGAGTCTTCCACTCTTAATAGATATATTAAAAATAAGCCAAACAAAATATCCCTCTTGGTGCACTGTATTATTATTCTGTAGTCATTTAATTTCATCATGTTTGTGTATCTCTTCCTAAAAATATTCAGTTAAAGTAAGGCAATAATAGAATTAAATTTATCTACAACCCATAACTAGTTTTCCTTAGCACTGAGTAACACGTGCACCACCTTAGCCTAATGGAGAATTTTCAAGAGTATTAACACGATACTTTGAAGAAAAAGGTGTGAGCTTCCCACGGATTCATCAATTATTACATTACCACACACTGCCTGAGAGTTCAGCACTCGTGCTAGACTCATTTAATGATGGGCATTTTAAAGCATTAATGCTGGGCAATTTTCTCTAAATTCTTTTCAGGACAAATCTCCTTAAGCTCATAATATCTTAACACCTTCCAAGAACAAAAGCCTTACACTCCAAGACAGCAGTGTTAACGCAGTCTATACACACCACACTTACGATAACCGTGAACGGCACGAGACCCCAGGAGAAAACAGATTACACACCTGCTTATTTTGCCGACGCAAGGTACAGACACGCTGTTGCAAACACACATTATGAGGGCTTAATTCGGCCGTGACTGTAAGCTATTAAGCCTTGTTGAGGGCTAAGAGCATCTCATTCAGGATCAGCAATGCCACGCTAACGCGAGTACGTGGGACTAGAGTGGAGGGACATGCAGCTCCCACCTGTGTGATGAGGGCACGCACGCCGAAATGCCCTGCACCTCTGCTCCTGCAAACGGTTCCTCCCAGCACTTACCTCTTGCCCTCACCTCTGCTCTGCTGCAGCCCTGCCCCAGGCTGTGCAACCTCCACACTGAGATGTGCTCAGAGAAGGGCACGAGTACTTTGCCTGCTCCTGAAAGAGAGAGAGGCCGCTCCCAAAGAAGAGGTCAGCAAGGAAAGCCTTTTGCCTCAGACCCCATCCTAAATCGCAGACGTCAGTGAGAGCGCTACGATGCACGAATAAAAATGAAGAGCAGAGAACTTGAGTTCTCACTGGGGCAGGAGTTCTGTTTGGACTATTTACCTTCTGAACTTGTTAGCATTCACAGAATCACAGAATCACAGGACGTTAGGGATTGGAAGGGACCTCAAAAGCTCATCCAGTCCAATCCCCCTGCCGGAGCAGGAACACCCAGATGAGGTTGCACAGGAAGTGTTCCAGGCGGGTTTTGAATGTCTGCAGAGAAGGAGACTCCACAACCTCTCTGGGCAGCCTGGGCCAGTGCTCTGTCACCCTCACTGAGATGAAGTTTCTTCTCAAATTGAAGTGGAACCTCCTGTGTTGCAGCTACTTTCAAACAGCTGTGACCAGTATGGAAAAGGGATCATTGCAATAATTTAACATGAAGGGGAAATACAGCAAACACAGAAAAGTAACCTCCACCAAATCTGCAATAAAGGAGTAAGAACCCTTACGTAAAGACCCTAAGTAAAATGCTTGTGCCAGAGTTGAAGCCTTCTTTGTAGCACGAAGGAACAAATAAAGAACAACTCCTTTTTTGTAATGGTCCGCTGCTCTTTACAAGTTAAATTATTAAGGTATGTGTATAATGCATCAGTCTGTCTAAAACGAGCGCATACAGAAGTAAGGATTGTGTCTGATCATATAAAATAAAAGTGGTGATGGATTACACTGCGCTCATCAACATCAGCACAATGTAAGGGATTTGAAATCAATGATTTGATTTTTAACAAGATGATGGAGTTTGTACCGGGTTAGTCAGAAGTATTGTATTTTACAGAACTGCTTCACAAATGGTGACACAGTAATCACAGCACTGGGGAACGGCCACTGTCTCTGCTCTGCGTCTTACAGACTAAACAGAAATTTCATGCACACTGAATACACTCGTGTCAGCTCAATTCATTTCTTTCAATATCATTTTATAAGGTGAGGATAACATAAATTCTAAATTACTGTTCAAATGTTACATCTATTTTATCGTGAGCTACATTTTTAATAAAACCCAACTTTAGTTGAAGCACACATGTTTGCATAATCTGTGGAAGAAAACTGTCACTCAAGGAATTTATAATTTGCTTATTTCTTCCAAAACCCTCTTGTGATGCGTTCTGCAGATTGATGGGGTTTCAGTGTATTTATACAGATATAAAAATCTTTTCTGTGGTTGTGTATTTGCTCCTCTGCGTAGACTAGAGTTTGCAATATATTTTCACACAGTTTGCAAAAATAATTTGTGATTTATCTGCGGCTTAAAAAAAATCGTTTCAAATCTTCTTTGATACAACACACTTCCAATTTCTGTTGTGACACAGATTATGCAAATTTGCTTAAAAAAGAGCATGCAAACTGATTTTAAAGTAGGAAGTTCAGCTGGCAGCACCGAGGCTTCTGCAGCAAATCAAAAGGATTGTGGTTTTCAATGGACGGACAATGATTACTTGGGGTTTTTTTGGATTAATGGGGAGGCTCCCACTGGGCATGTCCTGGTGATGCATTTGGGTACAATACTGAACCACTGCTGTGTCCCCATTAGTGCCATGCATCTTTTCCATTTCCTGACAAGCTGTTGAGGATCTGTTCAGATGTCACAGGACCTTGGACTATGATTAAAGTGGGGTTTTTTGATTAAGCTCTTTCCAGTTCATGATATCCACGTGGAGGTTACATCAAGTGAGTGGGTTAACCAGTCTGGAGACAGTCAGTACTCTGCTACTCAGCTGCCTGGGACTGCACACCCAGCAGCTTTACTGGGAACAGGAGAGATTCCCATGCAGAGGAATCCCACATGCTGCTCACCAGTGCAGGAATCCCCTCCAAGCACTACAGGACCTGAGGAGGAAACACCCTGCTCTATGGAAACCTCACATCCCTGAGCTCACAGGAGCAGGAGGCTGCAGGGAACACCACACACCGGTGAGCTACTGAATCTGTGAGTACAGTGACTGGGTTTCAATAGGTGAGACTCTGGAAACGCTGCCTGGTTTACTCACAGGGCAATGCCACACACATCCTCTGATTTCTGATGGGAAAAACATACAAAGATGTGACAGCACAAAACAAGGAATTGCTCTGCAACTGCAAGAAAAGCCTCCAAGTACAAACTGGATGTGACTCTAAGGTTCATGACCAGGAGCCTCTGTTGATGCTCAGGTTTGGAAATACAAAGCCCGGGCAGCACCTTGGCTGGTTTCACGCTTCAGATCATAACTTGGAGGGCTGTAATGAAACCCACGAGGATGGTGGTGATCCCAACAAACAGGAGAACCAAATGGAAACGTCCTGTACCAGGCGAGGGGAGGAGGCACACAGCAGAAACCCACCCTCAGGGCTAAGGCAAGAACCTTCCAGGAAAAACTCCCCCACCAGAGTTCAGCAGAATGAACACAAATACAGCAGATATTCACCAGACATCACTTGGCACACATGAACATGTTTTTCACACCATGGACTGAAATAAAAATACAGTCCCTGGGGCTTAAATAAAAAATGAAGAGGTCCCAGAAGAGAGAAAGACAAAACTTAACTTCCAGTGAATGTGAGGAGTTGGTCACTTCCAATAATATGTGGGGTTTTTTTAAATGTGTGAACATAACGTGAATATTTAAATTCCCAACACTATTCTCCGAGTACTTTTTATGATGAGTGATAAAATGTTCCAGCTTGGCTACAACTGCACTAAACTGCTGTACTGGGACACTGCACTTTAACTTGAAATGGGACTGTATCCCAGTTTTGACAGCACGCTTTATTATCAATAGCTGATTTTGAAATGCTGCCGTGACCTCTGCAAATTATATAAGTCAGGATATGGGATAAAAGGCAGTGTTGCTGTTCTTGAACCTGGAACAGTGTAATTCGCTGTGTTTTGGCGCAGAGCAGGCTCAGCCTGAGCAGCGACCTTGCGGGCAGCCTAAGTGTCCCTGCTGCAGGACACGTCCTGTGCAGCGTGGAGGAGGGCAGCAGCATCTGACCCTTCCTGTCTTGGCTCAAACTGCTGTCTCGTAAGTCAAAGACAAAACTCCCAGTGATCATTACTGGGTCAGAATTTGGCCAAACTCCCCCATCCTGGTTTTTATTGGCCTTTATTCCTCCTCCTGATTTCTATAATATAATGCCTTTAAATCAAGAGGAACTTTGTGGCTGAAAATATCAAGCTTACAAGATGGCTTTGAAAACTGTAAGGATTTTTGCAGGTGGCAAAATATTCCAGCTTGAACCTTTAATCTTCCTTTTGTATTAAAAACCTGCAAAAATATCCCCTAAAATCAATTTTATTCCAATTGTGTATAATAATAATAATAACAATGACAACAACAATAAGATATAGAGATATAGATATAGATATAGATA